>NC_057798.1:540072063-540074247 GCF_018294505.1 Triticum aestivum
AATCTTATTAGAGGGGCTCATGAAAAAACTCAGGCAATATCAATCAGAGATGGCAGCATGCTTGTATTGCTAATTTGAATGTGATAGTTATCTAGGGGAAAAGCTAGATTTACTTGGACTGACAAGCAATTAGATTATGTTAGATGTGTGCTGGATAGAGTGCTGATATCTTGTGATTAGGAGCCATGTTTACCCTTTGTAACTTGCAAGCTGTGACCAGAATTGGTTCCCTTTACCTTGATCTTCTAAGTTAGATGGCCACAAAAGGTTCTTTGAAAAACAATGGCTACCAGAGGAGGGATTTAAAGATTGAGTAATTTATAAATGGGAAGAATTCTTAAATCGGCTACATAGGAGGTGGAATGCGTTGGATGACTGGAACTTCTGTTCTATTGAGCTTAGAAAATTTCTGACGGATTGGAAGCTAATTTTGGGAGAGAAGTAAGAGTTAAGAAAGATAGTGTTCTTGATAGTTCTGGACACTCTGCTGGGAATGGCAGCTTGCAACAGGAGTTGATCGGTATTTGTAAAGCAGAAAAAGCTTATTGGCAGCAGAGGGGGAGAGAGAAATGGATTGTTCAGGGTGACTGTAAGACAGCTTACTTTCATGCGGTGGCTAACAAAAGGAGAAGAAAGTGTTCTATCTTTTCTTTAATTCATTGATGGGGAAAAGGTGATTAGTGCTAAACAGGTGCTCTCTGACCATATCTATGACTTCTACAAGAGACAGTTTGGGGCTGAACCTAGAGGCGGCATGTCGTTGGCTGCCGATGCATGGGGAGGAAATATGAGTCTCTGAATCAGAAAATCTAGAACTGTATAGACCTTTTACTGAAGATGAAGTGGAGTTTGCAATTAAGCTGATGAACATCAATTCTGTACCCAGCCCTGATGGGTTCTCTATCCTGTTTTTTGGAAAAAAATTGGGGAACTTGAAACATCAGATGATGCACATTTTTCATGATCTGCATAGGGGGACTCTACAGGTTCACAGGATAAAGTTTGGGGTGCTTACTTTAATTCCTAAAATTCCAAGCAATTTAGGCTTATCACACTTCCGAATGTTATCACTAAGATCTTGACTAGGCTTGTACTATTAGAATGACACCTATTGCTAAGATCTTGACTAGGCTTGTACTATTAGAGTGACACCTATTGCAAATAGAATTATTGACCCTTGCCAGACAGCCTTTATAAAGGGGAGAATGGGGTGATAATGCTCCATGAAATTATCCATTAAGTGCACATCAAGAAGCTATCAGGGGTGATCTTGACACTTGACTTCAAAAAGGCCTATGACAGGGTAAGTTGGGAGTTTCTCAGAAGTGCTTGACAGAAAATGCTTTGGACCCAGCGAAGCAATTCTTGATGGGCGGTAAAACAGCTATTAACATTAATGAGGAGCAAGGACCTTTTTTGGTAATGGAACAGAGAAACCCCTTGTCACCTATTCTTTTCAATTTTGTGGTAGATAGTCTCTCCACTATGCTCAATGCTGCTAAGTAAGCTGGCCACATCCATTGGCTTGTTGACCATCTTATACCCGGGGGAGTCTCTCATTTACAGTATGCTGATGACAGGTCGTTGCTGTTTCAGAAGACTGATCTTGATATAATTAATATTAAGTTTCTCCTGTACAGTTTTGAGGGGATGTTGGTGATGAAGATAAATTACCATAACAGTAAAGTTTTTGTGTTGGGACGTGATGTTTAGGAACAGTAGAGGGTAGCAAACTTGATTAACTGTGCTCTGGGTTCCTCGCCCATGACTTATCTGGGGATTACTATTTCTGACCATAACTATATGTTGCTGATCTGCAAGGGGTGGTTGATAGAATGGCTCATAAGGTAGAGACTTAGCAAGAGAAATGTCTTACCTCAGGGGGGAGATTTGTCTAGATCAGCTCTTGCTTATCAGCCTCTCCAATGTTATTGATGGGCTTTATTTGTTACAGGATGGGGTGCATGGTAAGATGGACGGTCTAGATTTTTCTGGCAGGGGCCTGGGGAGATATTCAAACACCATATGGTTGATTGGACGAAAGTTTTACTCCAAAAGAATCTGTGCTTGGGGATTCTTAACACCAAGATCATGAATGTAGCTTTGAGTTTGAAGTGGTTTGGGAAATTCAGCAAGAGGCGAGTCCTTTATGGATGCCTCTTATCAATGCTAAATATCTGAAGA
>NC_057798.1:540074393-540075098 GCF_018294505.1 Triticum aestivum
GTTAGTTGTGGCGCTGCTAGTAATAACTCTTTTCAATTTTGGGGAAGTGTGAGCAAAGTTAAACATCATCCAAACATGGGAACTACAATCATGTGAGAAATGGGGAGAGAACTTCCTTTTGGAACGATCTGTGGTTAGAAAATGACACCTGCTGCAAACATTTTCCAGCTCTTTTCAGCAAATGATGTGACCCAGATCTCAGGGTATCTGAAGCTCAAGCCTCAGGGGAATAGTTTGTCCCCTTTAGGATGAACTTGGATGAGGTGAACTCAATCTATGGCTTACTTTGTTAGCTGAGATTGCTGGTACTGATTTCAGAGGAGAGGATGAGGTTAGCTGGCGTCTTACACAAAAAGGAGTTTTGGGGAGTTAAACTTCCTATGAAAAGGGGTACACTAATATGCACAAATCTGGAACTTATTTCAACTAGTTCTATGCACAAAAAGCTTATCCTGAAGGGGGTACATTAATTTGAGAAGGAGTTTTGGGGAAGTTAAACTTCCTATGAAAATCTCATGTGGAAACTCTTGTTGGATAAACTTCCTTCGAGGATCCAATTGCAAAAAAGGAGATGCCCAGGAAATGGGATGTGCGGGCTTTGTGGAGCACCTGTGGACCCAGACCACATGTTTTTCCAGTGCATTACTGCGGGTTTGTCTGGAGTTGTTTGAAAGAGATGTTTAACTGGTGGTGGCCTAGTAATAG
>NC_057798.1:540375323-540575101 GCF_018294505.1 Triticum aestivum
TCCTTGTCCTACATTCTACAATCTATAGTTGATGCTGACTCCGTCCCTGGTTTCATTTCTCAGGATGTCATCAAGTTCTATTGTTCGTAGCCAGAACCATGGAGATGGTAGGGACGAGGATCCTCCCGATCAACCTTCGTTGACAGAGTTCATGCTAGAGATGGAGAGGAACAAGCGTGAGTCTAACCACTTGTTGGCACGTATCGAGGAGAACACCGCACATCAGTCCAATAAGTCTGCGACCATTCATGACTTCATTCGCTTGCATCCACCCACCTTTCATCATTCTAGTGAGCCACTCGATGCAGATGAATGGCTTCGGAGCATCACTCATAAGCTGCGTTCCGCGAACGTAGCTGAAGGTGACAAGGTCACCCATGCCACATACCACCTGGAAGGACCTGCTAGTCTTTGGTGGCAGAACTATGAGGCTATGCTTCCAGCTGACCAGACTCCCACCTGGAGGGTTTTCGTTGAGGCTTTTCGTGAGCATCACATTCCTGAAGCCCTCATCGATCACAAGAGAGAAGAGTTCTGTAGTTTCACCCAGGGTAAGTTGGCTGTTGATGCTTACAGTAGAGAGTTTGAGAACCTCGCCCGTTATGCCACAGAAGAGGTGTCCACGGACGCCAAGAAGCAGGCTAGGTTCCGGAAGGGTCTCAATACCAAGTTGCGTCGTGATCTCCACCTGCATCATTGTGATACATTCCAAGCTCTTGTGAACAAAGCCATTAATGCAGAGACAGCTCAGCTCACTTACGAGGAGTCTCATAAGCACACCCGTGATTTGGGATCTTCCTCCGGTTCTAGCTCTCAGAAGCGCCGGATTTGGGTTCCAAACTCCGCTCTTCCTTCCGGATATGTACCGAGGCCATCTTATGCGGCACCTCATCCAGTTCAGCAGTATGCTCCACCCAGGCCTATTGGTGGACCGCCTGCCAATGCGGGTCCACATCCTACCTCCAAGATTTGTTACAAGTGCGGAGAGCCAGGCCACATTGCCCGTATTTGCACTCAGATCAGAGTTGCTCCACCTCAGCCCGAGAAGTCTGTTGGCCGTGGTAAGCCATCACACAAGATGATCAGTGCCAAGTCAGCTCCCATTAAACATGGACGTGTGCATCACGTCTCAGCTAAAGACGCTCATGATGATCCAGATGTCGTTCTTGGTACACTCCTTGTTAACTGTCATCCAGCATCGGTTCTGTTCGATACTGGAGCGTCTCATTCCTTCATTTCTGAAAGCTATGCCCGCTTGCACGACATGTCATTTTGTGATATGCCCTCCCCGCTACTTATTCAAACTCCTGGATCCAAATGGCAAACTTCTAGGATAAGTTATGGCAATGAAATCCATGTTGACAGACTTGCATTCCTTGCTTCCTTGATATCTCTCAAGTCTTCGGATATTAACATTATCTTGGGTATGGACTGGATGACAGCTCATCATGCCAAGATTGATTGTTTCACCAGGTCTGTTCAGCTTACACACCCATCTGGCAAGATAGTCAATGTCTTCCACTAGAGTTGCTAAGCGTCAGCTCTATTCTCTTAATGCCAGCCCTCTTCCAGACCTTGAAGATATTCCCGGTAGTCCGTGACTTTCCGGATGTCTTTCCAGAGGAACTGCTAGGTGTTCCGCCTGACAGAGATGTAGAGTTCGTCATAGATCTTATCCCAGGAACTGCTCCAATCTCTAGGAGACCCTACAAGATGGCACCCTTAGAACTAGCCGAGCTTAAGAAACAACTTGATGAGTCCTTGCAAAAGGGTTTCATCCGTCCCAGTTCTTCTCCTTGGGCTTGCCCCGTCCTCTTCGTCAAGAAGAAGGATGGTACGGACCGGATGGTTGTAGATTATCGTCCCGTTAATTTGGTCACGATAAAGAACAAATATCCGCTCCCCAGGATCAACGATCTGTATGATCAGCTCGCTGGATCCTCAGTCTTTCCAAGATGGATTTGAGGTTAGGTTACCACCAAATCAAAATCAGAAACGGGGACATCCCCAAGACGGCCTTTGTCACTCGTTATGGCCAGTACGAGTACACTGTCATGTCCTTTGGCCTAAGCAATGCTCCAGCTACTTTCTCCCGCTTGATGAACTCGATCTTCATGGAGTACTTAGATAAGTTCGTCGTGGTTTACCTCGATGATATTCTTATTTACTCGAAGAACGAGGAAGAGCATGCCGAACATCTTAGACTTGTGTTAGAAAAACTCAGAGAGCACCGTCTTTATGCCAAGTTCTCCAAGTGCGAATTTTGGTTGCCAGAAGTGACCTACCTAGGCCACGTGATCTCTGGTAAGGGCATTGCTGTCAATCCCGAGAGAGTTAAGGCCGTTCTTGATTGGACTCCACCTGAAACCGTTAAACAAGTTAGGAGTTTCCTTGGTCTAGCCAGCTATTGTCGCCGCTTTGTTGAAAACTTCTCCAAAGTAGCCAAACCCCTCACGGAACTTCTCAAGAAAGATAAAAAGTTTGAGTGGTCCCCACAGTGTGAATACAGTTTTCAGGAACTGAAAAGGCGCCTGACTTCTGCTCCCATACTTGTGCCACCGGATTTCACTAAAGACTTTATTATCTACTGCGACGCCTCACGACAGGGACTAGGTTGCATTCTTATGCAGGATCGTCATGTGATTGCCTATGCATCTCGAAAGTTGCATCCACATGAGGAGAATTATCCTACACATGATCTAGAGCTTGCAGCCGTAGTCTATGCACTCAAGACCTGGCGACATTACCTTCTTGGTAAACGTTGCGAGATCTACACCGATCACCAGAGTCTCAAGTATATCTTCACCCAACCGGATCTGAACCTTAGGCAAAGACGTTGGTTGGAGTTGATCACAGATTATGATCTAGGGATTACCTACACCCCAGGCAAAGCCAATGTCATGGCTGATGCTCTAAGCCGTAAATCCTATTGCAACAATCTCATGTTACAGCAGGGCCAACCACTTCTCCATGAGGAATTCTGTAAGCTTAACCTTCACATTGCTCCTCACGGATTCCTCTCTACCTTGGTGGTGAAACCTACCCTTGAGGATCAGATCATTAATGATCAGAAGTTTGATAGAGGCGTTATCCGCATCAAGAGAAACATTAAGAAGGGAGTTGGTGGATGTTTCTCTATGGATGATCGTGGTGTCGTTTTCTTTGAGAATCTCTTGGTCGTTCCCAAGAATCAACATCTGCGACAATTGATTCTTAAGGAGGCGCATGAATCCCTTCTCATGATTCATCCCGGTAGTACTAAGATGTATCAGGACCTACCCCAGAGGTTCTGGTAGACTAGGGTGAAGAGAGAAATCACTCAGTTTATTGCTAACTGTGATGTTTGTCGTCGTGTTAAGACAGAGCATCAGAGACCTGCTGGCACCCTTGAGCCTTTAGCTATTCCTGAATGGAAATGGGATAAAGTTGGTATGGAACTTCATCACCGGCTTTCCCAGGACCAAGAGAGGGAATAACGCTATCTTCGTAGTCGTTGATCGTCTTTCCAAAGTGGCTCACTTCCTTCCTGTTCGAGAGAGTATCACTGCTAGTCAGCTTGCTGACTTATACATTTCTCGAATAGTGTCACTTCATGGTGTTCCACTAGAGATCAATTCAGACCGTGGCAGTCTTTTCACTTCTCATTTCTGGGAGAGTTTCCAAACTGCCATGGGAACCCATCTTTCCTTCAGTACCGCTTTCCACCCTCAGTCGAGTGGTCAGGTGGAACGGGTCAACCAAATTCTCGAAGACATGCTTAGAGCTTGCGTTATCTCATTCGGTATGGATTGGGAGAAATGTCTTCCTTTTGCCGAGTTTGCTTATAACAATAGCTATCAATCCAGCCTCAAGAAAGCTCCTTTTGAGGTTCTCTATGGACGAAGATGTCGAACACCTTTGAACTGGTCAGAAACTGGTGAAAGACAATTCTTTGGACCGGACATGATCCAGAGGCAGAAGAGCAAGTTCGCATCATTCGTGAGAATTTGAAAACAGCCCAGTCTCGTCAAAAGAGCCAGTACGATCGTCATCATAAGGATATGACTTATGAAATTGGCGACAAAGCTTACCTTCGGGTTACTCCTTTGAAGGGTACCCATCGCTTCGGTATCAAGGGCAAGTTGGCTCCTCGTTACATTGGTCCCTTTCGCATTCTCGCTAAACAAGGAGAGGTTGCCTACCAGTTGGAACTACCCCCACATCTTTCTCGAGTTCATGATGTCTTCCACGTCTCTCAACTCAGGCGTTGCTTCTCGGATCCCATCCGCGGGAGTGGACCACGAAACGCTTGATCTCCAAGATAACCTCACATATCGAGAGTACCCGTTCGCATTCTTGATCAAGCAGAGCGTGTCACTCGACGTCATAACATCAAGTTTCTCAAGGTTCAGTGGTCTCATCATTCTGAAAGAGAAGCTACTTGGGAGCGAGAAGATCGTCTTCGACTGGAGTACCCCCTTTCTTTCCGTCGACCCCTGAATCTCGGGACGAGATTCTTTCAAGTGGGGGCGAGTTGTCACATCCCTAGTTCTGGTATGACTAGACTAGCTAGTCATTTGTGCATCATGTTTAAATTCCATTTAAATTTGAAATGAGGATTGTGAAACCCTCAGAATCATTTTTGAAATGACCCAAATAAAAATTGCTCCAAAAGGTCCAAGAAAATGTTCATGTTGCTCTCTGAAAATATTGGTCAGAGGTAAAATTCAAACAATATTTTAGGAGCTCATGGATATTTATTTTGGCCATTTGGATTAATCCGATAATTATTTGCATTGGATATATATATGTCATATATATAATATATGTCCAAAAATTATGCCATTTGCTGAGGAGCTCTGGAATAATATAGTTAGTGTTGGAAATATGCCCTAGAGGCAATAATAAAAGTATTATTATTATATTTCCTTGTTCATGATAATTGTCTTTTATTCATGCTATAACTGTATTATTCGGAAATCGTAATACACGTGTGAATACATAGACCACAATATGTCCCTAGTGAGCCTCTAGTTGACTAGCTCGTTGTGATCAACAGATAGTCATGGTTTCCTGGCTATGGACATTGGATGTCGTTGATAACGGGATCACATCATTAGGAGAATGATGTGATGGACAAGACCCAATCCTAAGCATAGCACAAAGATCGTGTAGTTCGTTTGCTAGAGCTTTGCCAATGTCAAGTATCTCTTCCTTTGACCATGAGATCGTGTAACTCCTGGATACCGTAGGAGTGCTTTGGGTGTATCAAACGTCACAACGTAACTGGCTGACTATAAAGGTGCACTACAGGTATCTCCGAAAGTATCTATTGTTTTATGCGGATCGAGACTGGGATTTGTCACTCCGTGTAAACGGAGAGGTATCTCTGGGCCCACTCGGTAGGACATCATCATATGCGCAATGTGACCAAGGAGTTGATCACGGGATGATGTGTTATGGAACGAGTAAAGTGACTTGCCGGTAACGAGATTGAACAAGGTATTGGATACCGACGATCGAATCTCGGGCAAGTAAAATACCGCTAGACAAAGGGAATTGAATACGGGATTGATTAAGTCCATGACATCGTGGTTCATCCGATGAGATCACCGTGGAACATGTGGGAGCCATCATGGGTATCCAGATCCCGCTGTTGGTTATTGACCGGAGAACGTCTCGGTCATGTCTACATGTCTCCCGAACCCGTAGGGTCTACACACTTAAGGTTCGATGACGCTAGGGTTATAAAGGAAGCTTGTATGTGGTTACCGAATGTTGTTCGGAGTCCCGGATGAGATCCCGGACGTCACGAGGAGTTCCGTAATGGTCCGGAGGTAAAGATTTATATGTAGGAAGTCCTGTTTCGGCCATCGGGACAAGTTTCGGGGTCATCGGTATTGTACCGGGACCACCGGAAGGGTCCCGGGGGCCCACCGGGTGGGGCCACCTGCCCCGGGGGGCCACATGGGCTGTAGGGGGTGCGCCTTGGCCTACATGGGCCAAGGGAACCAGCCCCAAGAGGCCCATGCGCCTAGGGAACCCTAGAGGGAAGAGTCCTCAAAGGGGAAGGCACCTCCGAGGTGCCTTGGGGAGGATGGACTCCTCCCCCCCCTCTTGGCCGCCGCACCAGATGCCATCTGGAGGCTGGCCGCCGCCCCTTGGGGTGGGAAACCCTAAAGGGGGCGCAGCCCTCCCCTTCCCCTATATATATGAGGCCTAGGGGCTGCCCATAACACGCGATTTGATCTCTCGTTGGTGCAGCCCTGCCCCTCTCCCTCCTCCTCCTCTCCCATGGTGTTTGGCGAAGCCCTGCGGGATTGCCACGCTCCTCCACCACCACCACGCCGTTGTGCTGCTGTTGGATGGAGTCTTCCTCAACCTCTCCCTCTCTCCTTGCTGGATCAAGGCGTGGGAGACGTCACCGGGCTGTACGTGTGTTGAACGCGGAGGTGCCGTGCGTTCGGCACTTGATCATCGATGATTTGAATCACGACGAGTACGACTCCATCAACCCCGTTCACTTGAACGCTTCCGCTTAGCGATCTACAAGGGTATGTAGATGCACTCTCCTCTCTCTTTCTACTCGTTGCTGGTCTCTCCATAGATAGATCTTGGTGACGCGTAGGAAAATTTTGAATTTCTGCTACGTTCCCCAACAGTGGCATCATGAGCTAGGTCTATTGCGTAGATTCTTTGCACGAGTAGAACACAAAGTAGTTGTGGGCGTTGATGTTGTTCAATATGCTTACCGTTACTAGTCCAATCTTGTTTCGACGGTATTGTGGGATGAAGCGGCCCGGACCGACCTTACACGTACTCTTACGTGAGACAGGTTCCACCGATTGACATGCACTTGGTGCATAAGGTGGCTAGCGGGTGCCAGTCTCTCCCACTTTAGTCGGAACGGATTCGATGAAAAGGGTCCTTATGGAGGGTAAATAGCAATTGGCACATCACGTTGTGGTTTTGCGTAGGTAAGAAACGTTCTTGCTAGAAACCCATAGCAGCCACGTAAAAACATGCAAACAACAATTAGAGGACGTCTAACTTGTTTTTGCAGGGTATGCTTTGTGATGTGATATGGCCAGAAGAATGTGATGAATGATATGTGATGTATGAGATTGATCATGTTCTTGTAATAGGATTCACGACTTGCATGTCGATGAGTATGACAACCGGCAGGAGCCATAGGAGTTGTCTTTATTTTTTGTATGACCTGCGTGTCATTGAAGAACGCCATGTAACTTACTTTACTTTATTGCTAAACGCGTTAGCCATAGAAGTAGAAGTAGTCGTTGGCGTGACAACTTCATGAAGACACGATGATGGAGATCATGATGATGGAGATCATGGTGTCATGCCGGTGACAAGATGATCATGGAGCCCCGAAGATGGAGATCAATGGAGCTATATGATATTGGCCATATCATGTCACAACTATATAATTGCATGTGATGTTTATTATGTTTATGCATCTTGTTTACTTAGGACGACGGTAGTAAATAAGATGATCCCTTACAAAAATTTCAAGAAGTGTTCTCCCCTAACTGTGCACCGTTGCTACAGTTCGTCGCTTCTAAGCACCACGTGATGATCGGGTGTGATGGATTCTTACGTTCACATACAACGGGTGTAAGACAGTTTTACACAGCGAAAACACTTAGGGTTAACTTGACGAGCCTAGCATGTGCAGACATGGCCTCGGAACACGGAGACCGAAAGGTCGAGCATGAGTCGTATAATAGATACGATCAACATGAAGATGTTCACCGATGTTAACTAGTCCGTCTCACGTGATGATCGGACACGGCCTAGTTGACTCGGATCATGTGATCACTTAGATGACCAGAGGGATGTCTATCTGAGTGGGAGTTTATAAGATGAACTTAATTATCCTGAACATAGTCAAAAGACCTTTTGCAAATTATGTCGTAGCTCGCGCTATAGTTCTACTGTTTAGATACGTTCCTAGAGAAAATATAGTTCAAAGTTGATAGTAGCGATTATGCGATCAGTAGAAAGCTTATGTCCTTAATGCACTGCTCAATGTGCTGAACCCTAAACGTCGTTTGTGGATGTTTCGAACATCGAACATACACGTTTTGATAACTACGTGATAGTTCAGTTAAACGGTTTAGAATTGAGGCACCAAAGACGTTTTCGAAACGTCACGGAACATATGAGATGTTTCGAGGGCTGAAATTAGGATTTCAGGCTCGTGCCCACGTCAAGAGGTATAAGACCTCCGACGATTTTCTTAGCCAGCAAACTAAGGAGAGAAGCTCAATTGTTGAGCTTGTGCTCAGATTGTCTGAGTACAACAATCACTTGAATCAAGTGGGAGTTGATCTTCCAAATGAGATAGTGATGTTTCTCCAAAGTCATTGCCACCAAGCTGCTAGAGCTTCGTGATGAACTATAACATATCAGGGATAGATATGATGATCCTTGAGGTATTCGCGATGTTTGACATCGCGAAAGTAGAAATCAAGAAGGAGCATCAATTGTTGATGGTTGATGAAACCACTAGTTTCAAGAAGGGCAAGGGAAAGAAGGGATACTTCATGAAACGGCAAATCAGCTGCTGCACCAATGAAGAAACCCGAGGTTGAACCCAAACCCGAGACTAAGTGCTTCTGTAATAAGGGGAACAACCACTAGAGCAAGATTACCCTAGATACTTGGTAGATGAGAAGGCTGGCAAGGTCGATAGAAGTATATTGGATATACATTATGTTAATGTGTACTTTACTAGTACTCCTAGTAGCACCAGGGTATTAGATACCGGTTCGGTTGCTAAGTGTTAGTAACTCGAAATAAAAGCTACGGAATAAAACGGAGACTAGCTAAAGGTGAGCTGACGATACGTGTTGGAAGTGTTTCCAAGGTTGATATGATCAAGCATCACACGCTCCCTCTACCATCGAGATTGGTGTTTGCGTTGAGCATAGACATGATTGGATTATGTCTATCGCAATACGGTTATTCATTTAAGGAGAATAATGGTTACTCTGTTTATTTGAATAATACCTTCAATGGTCTTACACCTAAAATGAATGGTTTATTGAATCTCGATCGTAGTGATACACATGTTCATGCCAAAAGATATAAGATAGTAATGATAGTACCACTTACTTGTGGCACTGCCATGTAAGTCATAATGGTATAAAACGCATGAAGAAGCTCCATGTTGATGGATCTTTGGACTCACTCGTTTTAGAAAAGTTTGAGACATGCGAACCATGTCTATTGGTATATATGCATGAAGAAGCTCCATGCAAATGGATCGTTTGGACTCACTTGATTTTGAATCACTTGAGATATGCAAATAATACCACATGGACAAGATGACTGAAAAGTCTCACTTTTAGTAAAGTGGAACAAGATAGCAACTCATTGGAAGTAACACATTTTGATGTGTGCAGTCCAATGAGTGCTGAGGCATGCAGTGAATATCGTTATGTTCTTACTTCACAGATGATTTGAGTAGATGTTGAGTATATTTACTTGATGAATCACGAGTCTGAATTATTGAAAGGTTCAAGTAATTTCAGTGTGAAGTTAGAAGATCGTCGTGATAAGAGGATAAAAATATCTATGATATGATCATAGAGATGAATATCTGAGTTACGAGTTTTGGCACACAATTAAGACATTGTGGAAATTGTTTCACAATTAATACCGCCTGGAACACCATAGTATGATGGTGTGTCCGAACATCATAGTTGCACCCTATTGGATATGGTGCGTACCATGATGTCTCTTATCGAATTACCACTATCGTTCATGGGTTAAGCATTAGAGACAACCACATTCACTTTAAATAGGGCACCACGTAATTCCGATGAGATGACACCGTATGAATTATGGTTTAGAGAAACCTAAGTTGTCGTTTCTTAAAGGTTTGGGGCTGCAATGCTTATGTGAAAAAGTTTCAGGATTAAGCTCGAACCCAAAACGGATAAAATGCATCTTCATAGGACACCCAAAACAGTTGGGTATACCTCCTATCTCGGATCCTAAAGCAATAAGGGATTGTTTCGAGAATCAGGTCCTTTCTCGAGGAAAAGTTTCTCTCGAAAGAATTGAGTGGGAGGATGGTGGAGACTTGATGAGGTTATTGAACCGTCACTTCAACAAGTGTGTAGCAGGGCACAGGAAGTTGTTCCTGTGGCACCTACACCAATTGAAGTGGAAGCTTATGATATTGATCGTGAAACTTTGGATCAAGTCACTCCCAAACCTCGTAGGATGACAAGGATGCGTACTACTTCAGAGTGGTACGTAATCCTGTCTTGAAGGTCATGTTGCTAGACAACAATGAACCTACGAGCTATGGAGAAGCGATGGTGGGCCCGGATTCCGATAAATGGCTTGAGGCCATAAAATCCGAGAGAGGATCCATGTATGAAAACAAAGTGTAGACTTTGGCAGAACGGCTCGATGGTCGTAAGGCTAATGAGTAAAGATGGATTTCAAAAGGAAGACGGACAATGATGGTAAATGTCACCATTAAGAAAGCTCGACTTGTCGTTAAGATGTTTTCCGACAAGTTCAAGGAGTTGACTACGATGAGATTTTCTCACTCGTAGCGATGCTAAGAGTCTGTTGGAATTATATTAGCGATTACTGCATTATTTATGAAATCTTGCAGATAGGATGTCAAAACATTGTTTCCTTGACGATTTTAATGAGGAAAGGTTGTATGTGATACAACCGGAAGGTTTTGTCAATCCCGAAAGATGCTAATAAGTATGCAAAGCTCCAGCAATCCTTCTAAGGACTGGAGTGAGCATCTCGGAGTTGGAATGTATGCTTTGATGATGATCAAAATTTTTTTTGGGTTTGTACAAAGTTTATGAGAAACTTGTATTTCCAAAGAAGTGAGTGGGAGCACTATAGAATTTCTGATGAGTATATGTTGTTGACATATTGTTGATCAGAAATGACGTAGAATTTCTGGATAGCATATAGGGTTATTTTGAAAGTGTTTTTCAATGGAAAGCCTGGATTAAGCTACTTGAACATTGAGCATCAAGATCTATAAGGATAGATCAAAATGCTTAACAATACTTTCAAATGAGCACATACCTTGACATGATCTTTAAGGTGTTCAAGATGGACCAGTCAAAGAAGGAGTTCTTGTCTGAGTTGTAAGGTACGAAGTTAAGACTTAAAGCTCGACCACGGCAGAATAGAGAGAAAGGACGAAGGTCGTCCCCTATGCTTAAGACGTAGGCTCTTCAGTATGCTATGCTGTGTACCGTACCTGAAGTGTGCCTTGCCATGAGTCAGTCAAGGGGTACAAGAGTGATCCAAGAATGGCTCACAGGACAGCGGTCAAAGTTATCCTTAGTAACTAGTGGACTAAGGAATTTTCTCGATTATGGAGGTGGTAAAAGAGTTCGTCGTAAAGGTTACGACGATGCAAGCTTGACACCTATCCGGATAGCTCTGAGTAGAGAGACCGGATACATATAATGGAGCAATAATTTAGAATAGCTCCAAGTAGAACAGTTGTTTGGAATAGCTCCAAATAGAGCGTGGTAGCTGCATCTAGGAGATGACATAGAGATTTGTAAAGCACACACGGATCTGAAAGGTTCAGACCCGTTGACTAAAACCTCTCTCACAAGCAACATGATCAAACATAAAACTCATTGAGTGTTAATCACATAGTGATGTGAACTAGACTACTGACTCTAGTAAACTCTTGGGTATTAGTCACATGGCGATGTGACCTGTGAGTGTTAATCACATGGCGATGTGAACTAGATTATTGACTCTAGTGCAAGTGGGAGACTGTTGGAAATATGCCCTAGAGGCAATAATAAAAGTATTATTATTATATTTCCTTGTTCATGATAATTGTCTTTTATTCATGCTATAACTGTATTATCCGGAAATCGTAATACACGTGTGAATACATAGACCACAATATGTCCCTAGTGAGCCTCTAGTTGACTAGCTCGTTGTGATCAACAGATAGTCATGGTTTCCTGGCTATGGACATTGGATGTCGTTGATAACGGGATCACATCATTAGGAGAATGATGTGATGGACAAGACCCAATCCTAAGCATAGCACAAAGATCGTGTAGTTCGTTTGCTAGAGCTTTGCCAATGTCAAGTATCTCTTCCTTTGACCATGAGATCGTGTAACTCCTGGATACCGTAGGAGTGCTTTGGGTGTATCAAACGTCACAACGTAACTGGGTGACTATAAAGGTGCACTACAGGTATCTCCGAAAGTATCTATTGTTTTATGCGGATCGAGACTGGGAGTTGTCACTCCGTGTAAACGGAGAGGTATCTCTGGGCCCACTCGGTAGGACATCATCATATGCGCAATGTGACCAAGGAGTTGATCACGGGATGATGTGTTACGGAACGAGTAAAGTGACTTGCCGGTAACGAGATTGAACAAGGTATTGGATACCGACGATCGAATCTCGGGCAAGTAAAATACCGCTAGACAAAGGGAATTGAATACGGGATTGATTAAGTCCATGACATCGTGGTTCATCCGATGAGATCATCGTGGAACATGTGGGAGCCATCATGGGTATCCAGATCCCGCTGTTGGTTATTGATCGGAGAACGTCTCGGTCATGTCTACATGTCTCCCGAACCCGTAGGGTCTACACACTTAAGGTTCGATGACGCTAGGGTTATAAAGGAAGCTTGTATGTGGTTACCGAATGTTGTTCGGAGTCCCGGATGAGATTCCGGACGTCACAAGGAGTTCCGGAATGGTCCGAAGGTAAAGATTTATATATAGGAAGTCCTGTTTCGGCCATCGGGACAAGTTTCAGGGTCATCGGTATTGTACCGGGACCACCGGAAGGGTCCCGGGGGCCCACCGGGTGGGGCCACCTGCCCCGGGGGGCCACATGGGCTGTAGGGGGTGCGCCTTGGCCTACATGGGCCAAGGGCACCAGCCCCAAGAGGCCCATGCGCCTAGGGAACCCTAGACGGAAGAGTCCTCAAAGGGGAAGGCACCTCCGAGGTGCCTTGGGGAGGATGGACTCCTCCCCCCCCCCTCTTGGCCGCTGCACCAGATGCCATCTGGAGGCTGGCCGCCGCCCCTTGGGGTGGGAAACCCTAAAGGGGGCGCAGCCCTCCCCTTCCCCTATATATATGAGGCCTAGGGGCTGCCCATAACACGCGATTTGATCTCTCGTTGGTGCAGCCCTGCCCCTCTCCCTCCTCCTCCTCTCCCATGGTGTTTGGCGAAGCCCTGCGGGATTGCCACGCTCCTCCACCACCACCACGCCGTTGTGCTGCTGTTGGATGGAGTCTTCCTCAACCTCTCCCTCTCTCCTTGCTGGATCAAGGCGTGGGAGACGTCACCGGGCTGTACGTGTGTTAAACGCGGAGGTGCCGTGCGTTCGGCACTTGATCATCGGTGATTTGAATCACGACGAGTACGACTCCATCAACCCCGTTCACTTGAACGCTTCCGCTTAGCGATCTACAAGGGTATGTAGATGCACTCTCCTCTCTCTTTCTACTCGTTGCTGGTCTCTCCATAGATAGATCTTGGTGACGCGTAGGAAAATTTTGAATTTCTGCTACGTTCCCCAACAGTTAGCTCCTGCAAAAATTGGCATAAGGTAATAAAATGGTTTAATATTTTAATTAAATCAAAACAAATGTCAGAAAAATAGAAAAGAAAACAAAAATGTAAAATGCTTACCTGTGCCCACCTGAGGCCTGGCACTGCGCGGCCCAGCTGGCCGGCCCAGCCGACTGGCCAGTGCCAGTCGTCCTCCACCTCCCGCCAGGAGGCCAGGGGCGTGTGGCCGACGCGTGCGCACCGCCGTGCCGCCACGGCACCTGCCTGCCTGTCCTCCCCCCCCCCCCCGACGCCTGGACGTCCGGAACGACGCCACGCGCCGCCCCGCACCTCTCTCCCTCTCTCCAGTGGCCTCCCCTCCTCTCTCTCGCCCTCTCCCGTGAACGTCCGAGTGCCACCGCCGCCACCGACGAGCACCACCGTAGCCACCGCCTCCCCCTCGTCCCTCCGTCGTGTCCACGCGCTCTGCCGCTGTGGGCTATGCCTCCTTGACGAGACACATGGTGCCGGACGCCCTGGAACGCCGCCATCGCCATCGTCTTCGTCACCGGCTGCCCGAGATCGCCGACGACGCTCCGGCCGCACCAGTGCTTCCCCGAGCCCGCTGACGCCTTCGCTAGATCCACCGTGAGCATCTCCCCATTTCCCCTCTCTTCTCCCCCTTGTTCCCGCGCCGTAGCTCCGTTCCCCACCATGGCCGAAGCCATCGCCGCCGCAGCTCCTCGCCGTCGTGGCCACAGCCGCCGCAGCCCGCAGACGAGCTCGCCGTTGCACTCAGTGCACTCTGGCGAATCGCGCGGACCCGCTCGTAGCCTCCCTAGTGCCCTGCAGCGCCTAACCCGCATCGACCGAGCTCCGGTCGCCGCCGGGAGCTCTGCTCCGGCGAGCTCCGCCGTCCCCACGACCTTCCCTATGCCCAGGTGGATGCGGTCGAGCGCGGGTTGCCGATGGGTAGTCCCCGCGCGCTTTCCCGCCGCCTGTAGCACGTTCCGGCGAAGCACTGCCACGCGGTTTGGTCACTGCCGGCCAACTCCGGCGGGCGCTGACGTGGCGGCTTAGTTAGTGCTCAACCCCCTCCTAATTACCCCCCCTGAGACTGACCAGTGGGCCCCAGGGCTTAGTCAAAGCTTATCAGCCCAGGTTTGACTTGGGGTTAACCCCAGTGTCACTGACGTGTGGTCCCCACACGTCAGGTTTGACTCTGGTCAGCCCCGGTTGACCTGCTGACGTCGTGCTGACGTCATGCTGACGCAATTATTTATTTTTGGAATTATTTTAAAACAGGAAATTCCAGAAATTAGCAAAACTTCAAAAATTCATAGAAATTCAACCGTAGCTCATATTGAAATAATTTATATATGAAAAATTATCAGAAAAATGCAATCTATCCATCTGTACTAGTTTCATGCATGACAAACCAACTTATACCTACTGTATAAGTGAAACACTAAAATGGCTTATATAAGGGCTTAATTTGGAGATGCATTTGAACCTTTGGTTCAAATGGATTTCAACCAAATGGATGCTAGTTGCATTAGCTCAAACAGCATCACATCTACGTGCCATGTTCATGCATCATATTGTTGCATATGTTTGTGTATTGATTGTCGACACTGTTCCTTCTCGATAGGTCCTGCTCCGGAGACCGTTCCTGAGTACCTGTCTGTGAAGCAGTGCCTTCCTTGTTGATCTACCAGGCAAGCAAACCCCCTTGTTCATTCTGATATAATCCTACTCTCTCGCTCCTGCTCTTTGTTATTGCATTAGGACAACAACGATTCATCTGCTACTTTGTGCTGCGGTAGTTGAACCCATTCCTCTGCATGACCTGTCATTGCCACAGTAAATAGTTGAAACCCACTAGCATGTGTAGGAGTTGATTGAAGCCACTGATGTGTTCCTACCATGTTATGCCTGCTATTGCTTAGAGTTGTGTCAGGTCTGATTCATTGGGAATGAATTGGAGTGTTACGATATGTTCTGGTGCTGAGAGTTAAGTGTGTGAACACGTTTTGGTAAAGGTAGCGGTGAGAGGCCATGTAGGAGTACATGGTGGGTTGTCTCACTGGAACCGTCCTTAAGCACTGAGTTCTATGTATGTTGTCCAATGACTCGATACTACCACACATTGGGCTCCGGGCGCTCCAAGCCCTCTCGACTTATTAACCAACTTGATCTTTGTCCAGGAGTCGCAACTAGTTTCTGGTGTTTGTAGGCAGTGTTAGTAGTCTACCAAGTGGCACCCGGCCAGGTGGGCTTGGGACAGTCTAGGCACAAGTGGCATGGTGTACCAAGCGTAGATCCATCCGGCGAGGTGGGCTTGGGAACCCTGCACACATCGTTTGGGGCCGTGAGTGAAACCCCGGCCGGATCTCCTTGCGGATGGAACCCGAATAGGCGATAAACCTGGACTAGAGTCTCGTGTGGTTAGTCAGGTCATGGCCGACACCCTCGCCAGGCTTCCGCTTGAAGGTTGCCGAGATACATGACGTGTACATGGCGGTAAGTGGCGAGAGCGTGTGTGAAGAAGTACACCCCTGCAGGGTTAACATGATCTATTCGAATAGCCGGGTCCACGGTTATGGACTTCTTGGATGCTTACATGGTACATAGACAACTTGAAGTGGATACTCTAAAATGCTCAAGACAAATGTGAGTGCTATGGATGGCCTTCTCGTAGGGAGACGGGGATGAATCCATAGTAGTGTATTGTGTGGTGATTAGTGGACTCGTGTGCACCATATCACCTTAAAGAAGTTCTGGTAGTCGTAGAACAGGATAGCCACAGAGTCAAAGCTGGCTTGCTGCAACTAAACCCCACACCACCTTTTGATACAAATGCATGTATGATAGGATCTGATGTAAGTCTTGCTGAGTACCTTTGTACTCATGTTGCTTTATTTATGTTTTTGCAGCGGAGACTTCGGTCTTACTAGTGTTCTCGTGGACTTCGACAAGTAGCTTGTGCCTCAGCTACGATCTTGATTGGATATTGTAGATAGTCAGGCTCTTTAGCCTTTTTCATTTGTAGATGTATGTACTCAGACATGTAATGCTTCCGCTTGTTGCTTGATTGCTCTGAATGTTGGGTCATGTGACCCCTGTTTGTAATAAATGTTATGATGGCTCTTCTGAGCCTTTATCTATATGAGTTGTTGAGTTATGCTGTGATGCCATGTTGTACAGCACATACTTGCATGTTATGCGTACGTGTAATGTGTATTGTTATGCGTGGGATCTGACTATCTAGCTGTTTATCCTTAGTAGCCTCTCTTAACGGGAAATGTCTCCTAGTGTTTCCACTGAGCCATGGTAGCGTGCTACTGCTCCGGAACACTTAGGCTGGCCGGCATGTGTCCTTCTTCGTTCCTGTGTCTGTCCCTTCGAGGAAATGTCACGCGATGAATACCGGAGTCCTGTTAGCCCGCTACAGCCCGGTTTACCGGAGTCCTGTTAGCCCAGTTGCTACAGCCCGGATTCACTCGCTGATGACCGACACGTTCGATGCTGGGTCATGTATGCCTGTCCCTGTAAGTTAGTGCCACTTTGGGTTCACGACTAGCCATGTCAGCCCGGGTTCTCTGTCATATGGATGCTAGCGACACTATCATATACGTGTGCCAAAAGGCGCAAACGGTCCCGGGCATGGTAAGGCGACACTCGTGGGAATACCGTGCGTGAGGCCGCAAAGTGATATGAGGTGTTACATGCTAGATCGATGTGACTTAGGATCGGGGTCCTGACAGTTGAAGACTCTGTAGGAGTGCAAATCCTTTCCATAACCAAGCATAAAACCTTCATGTGCTTTTGGTGCAAATTTTGAAGTGTGATGTGGATCCTTGATCCAGCACTTAGCACCAAATACTCTGAGGTAACTTACATTTGGCTTCTTACCAGTTAGGATCTCATAGGAGGTTTTCTTCAGAAGCTTGTGAAGATAAACACGGTTGATGACGTGACATGCAGTGTCAATGGCTTCAGGCCAGAACTTCCATGGAGTCTTGTACTCATCAAGCATCGTTCAGGCCATCTCAATAAGAGTTCTGTTCTTGCGCTCCGCGATGCCATTCTGCCGAGGTGTGTAAGAAGAAGAGAACTCATGAGTAATACCCAAAGTATCTAGATACAGGTCGAGGCCGGTGTTCTTGAACTCAGTGCCGTTGTCGCTTCTGATGTGCTTGATCTTGATGCCATAGTTCGTCATGGCACGATTGGCAAAGCGTCTAAAGACATCCTGCACTTCAGTCTTGTAGAGGATTATATGCACCCAAGTATATCTAGAGTAATCATCAACAATGACAAAGCCATAGAGGAAAGCAGTAGCATTGAGAGTAGAGTAGTGAGTAGGACCAAATAAGTCCATGTGTAGCAGCTCGAAAGGTTGAGATGTAGTCATGATTGTCTTCGAGGGATGCTTGGCCCTGGTCATCTTTCCAGCTTCGCAGGCACCACACAGGCGATCCTTCTTGAACTTGACGCCTTCGATGCCCACGACATGCTTCTTCTTCGCAAGAGTGTGCAAGTTCCTCATGCCAGCGTGTCCTAGCCTTCGATGCCAAAGCCAGCACTCGGAAGCTTTTGCTAGAAGACATACGGCCATCTGCGGTCCAGCTGAGAAATCTACCATATACAGATCATCTTTTCGATACCCTTCAAAGACTAGAGACTTGTCAGATTCCATTAGTACAAGGCAACAATATTTTCCAAATAGCACAATCATATTTAAGTCACAAAGCATTGAGACAGGCATTAAGTTGAAACCAAGGGATTCAACAAGCATCACTTTATCCATGTGCTGATCCCTTGATATTGCAACTCTACCTAGACCCAATACCTTGCTTTTACCAGTGTCAGCAAATGTGATGTGCCTCTTGTCTGATGGACGTAGTGTTGAATCCATCAGAAGACTTTGATCATGTGATTAGTGCATCCACTGTCCATAATCCATTCTGAAGCCCGAGGTGTCGTAGCCTATAGTGCTGTTTAGGGGATAGGCTTCACCAAGCGAGTTCTGAAGCAGAAACATTTGACGAACAAGTGGAACATGGAAATTCAGGTCTTGGTTAGGATAGATAGGATGAGTGTCAAGGAATTCCGGAACGAAATACATAGTAAGACCATTTGGGCATTTTATCTTGCGCACTACAAGATTTTTAAGGTCTCCAGCATTTGCTTTGGACGCCTTTGATTTCCGACTGGAGACCTTTCCCTACAAACGAGAGTTAGGTTTTCTTAACCACCCACATTTTCAGGGATGGCTTAGAAGCAATGAGTCTAAGTGCAGCATCTGAGAACTTCGGCTTCGGAGCCCTAGTAAATAGCCTTGCAGGGGGTGAATAATACTCATATGAATAAGCAGAAAAGAAACACGCTCATATTCATGGGTTTGAGTATGATTTCCCTGCAAAACATTGATGTTAGGGTGACTCAGATGAGTCCTTGGTCTGTATGAAGCTTTTGGACCATATGAAGCCTTTGGTATGGGCTTTGTCTTCTTCAAAGGTGGTGTCATGATGACATTCAACGGAAGATTCTCAAGACAACTTTTGGGTACCCATATCTTCTTCATAGGTGGCCCATTCCTGCAGTTAGTACCAATATACCTGGCAAACACTTCGCCATTTTGATTCTTAAACAATTTATAGTTTGCATCAAAGGATTCATCACTGATAATAGGGTTAGCACAAGTGAACCAGATAAGGTGGACAGATTACTGAAGGTTCCTTTGCAGCAACCCATGTGGTTTTGGGGTACTGCTCAGGCTTCCAGTATGACCCATCAACATTCGTTTTCCTCTCGAACCCAACACCCTCTTTCCTAGGGTTTTAGTTCAGAATCTGCTTTTTGATGACATCACATAATGTCTGATGCCCTTTGAGACTTTTGTACATCCCTGTCTCAAGCAGTGTCTTCAACCTGTCATTCTCATTAGCAATAGCAGTGGTATCCTCAATAGAGGGGTTAGTTACCACATCAGCAGTTGAAGATATTTCAATAGTAGTAGCAGTAGAACATTCAGCAACAGAGGCAGCGTTATCACGCTCAATGCATTTTAGACATGGTGGTTCAAATCCTTCCTGAGCGGAACTGGTCTATTGAGCACGAAGTGACTCGTTCTCCTTTTGAAGATCTTCATGAGCCGATCTCAATTTCTCAAGTTCCTGCTTCCTTTGAAGATAATCATAGGAAAGTTTTTCATGAGAAGTTGAGAGTGATTCATGTCGACCTTCAAGTTCCTGGTACTTAATATGAAGATTTTTTATGTCTTCAATTAAGGACTGAGACTTGGGCATTTCCGCGTCTAACAGGTCATCGCTTTTGTCTAACAGTTTTTGAGTATGTTCCATAGCTTTCTTTTGTTCAGTTGCAATTTTAGCAAGTGTTTTGTAACTAGGTTTGGATTCACTATCAGAGTCATCTTCACTTGATGTCAAAAAGTAAGCATCACGTGAGTTTACCTTGGCACCACGTGGCATGAAGGAGTAGGTTGGAGCCGAGTCGTCCTTGTCATCATCTCAGCGTTGGTGACGGAGCCATTGTCTTCAGTGTTGAAGATGGACTTGGTGACGTAGGTTGTAGCTAGAGCCAGACTCGCAACATTAGAGTCGGACTCCTACTCAGACTCGACTTGCGCCTCCTCAAAAGCTGACTCCTCCTCTGAATCCATCTCCTTACCAACAAAAGCACGAGCCTTGCCAGATGAGTTCTTCTTGTGTGATGAAGACTTGGAAGAAGACTTTGAGGATTTATTCTTCTTCTTGTCATCAGAATCATATTCTTTCCTCTTCTTCTTCTTCTTCTTCTTCTTCTTCTTCTTCTCATTGTCCCATTGTGGACACTCAGAGATGTAGTGACCAGGTTTCTTGCACTTGTGGAAGGTTCTCTTCTTGTGGTCATGGGTGGACGCTTCATCATTCCTTGAGCTGGATCGTGAAGACTTTCTAAAACTTTTCTTCTTGGTGAATTTCTGGAACTTCTTCACAAGCATAGCAAGCTCCTTTCCAATGTCTTCAGGATCACCAGAACTGCAGTCAGATTCTTCTTCAGATGAGGAAGCAGCAGCCTTTGCCTTCAAAGCGCGAGTTCTGCCATAGTTGGGGCCATAGATATATGTTTCTCAGATAGCTGGTACTCATGTGTGTTGAGCCTCTCAAGTATGTCTGACGGATCGAGTGTCTTGAAGTCAGGGCATTCTTGTATCATCAGGGCTAAGGTGTCAAATGAGCTGTCAAGAGATCTCAGTAGTGTCTTCACTATTTCATGCTTTGTAATCTCAGTGGCACCGAGTGCTTGGAGCTCATTTGTGATATCAGTGAGGCGATAAAATTTGAGCTGGATGTTCTCATTGTTGTGTCTCTTGAAGCAGTTGAAGAGGTTGCGGAGAGTACTGATCCATTGATCTTGCTGATTTGATACGCCTTCATTAACCTTGGAGAGCCAGCCCCAGACTAGCTTCGACGTTTCCAGAGCACTCACACGGCCATACTATCCTTTGGTCAGATGACCACAGATGATGTTCTTGGCTGTAGAGTCCAGTTGAATGAACTTCTTGACATCGGCAGGGGTAACACCTTCACCGGTCTTGCGAACGCCATTCTTGACGACATACCACAGATCGACATCAATGGCTTCAAGATGCATGCGCATCCTATTCTTCCAGTAGGGACACTCAGTGCCATTGAAGATGGGGCACGCAGTGGAGACTTTGATTATCCCTGCAGTCGACATAGCTAAAACTCCAACTGGTTAAAGCGAATCACACAGAACAAGGGAATACCTTGCTCTGAGACCAATTGAAAGGGCTAGTTATCGACTAGAGGGGGGGTGAATAGGCAATTTTTATGAAAGTCTTCAAAACATGGGAGTTTCGAAGACAAACAATAGAAATGACACTATTCGTATGCAGCGGAAGGTAGACTACACTAGACAAGCCATAGTCAAGTATTCAATGAAGTGAAAGCACGAATTCTATTAGCAGCTAGGTAGTAAAGATCAGGATGGAAGATAGTATGAAGCCAATCAGGACAAGTAGTCACACAGTGAAGTCAAACAGATAATGCAAGCAGGCAATGACTTCACGCAGACAAACTATAAGTAAAGAGAAGTGAGAGATAGAACCAGTAGCTTCAGGAGGACAGGGGTTTGTTCGACCAGTTCCAGTTGCTGTGATAGATGTACGTCTGGTTAGGGAGGCTGAGATTTAACTCAGAAGACTGCATCTTCACCTTATTCCCCTTGAGCTAAGGACTCTCAGTCCCATCCCAATCACTCTGGTAAGTCTTCAAGGTAGACTTCCAAACCTTCACAGACTTCATTCACTGGCAATCCACAATGACTCTTGGATGCTTAGAACGCGACACCTAACCGGCTGGAGGATTCACAGTCCTCAAGTGTAACAAGTCTTTAGATCACGCAGACAGAAAGACTTCAGTGATGCCAAGCACTCTTTGGGCTCTGGGTGGTTTGGGCTTTGTCCTCGCAAGGATTCTCTCTCAAAAGCTTCGGAGGTGGGTTGCTCTCAAACGACAAAAGCCGTGTACTAACTCTGAGCAGACACCAATTTATGGTGTAGGGGGTGGGCTATTTATAGCCACTGGGCAACCTGACTTGATTTGTCCGAAATGACCCTGGGTCACTAAGGAACTGACATGTGTCTCAACGGTCAGATTTCAAACACACGCGGCAGCTTGACTTAGGCTACAAGTAAAGCTGACTCATCCGACTCTGGATAAGATTTGCTCTCATTGTCTTCGCTCGAAGACATATGATTTGGTTGAGCATCACTTCAGTCACTCTGACTTTGTTCACTTGGACCCCACTAATAGTACTGTGGTTCCTATGACTCAACAAAGAAGAAAAGGAAACAACAAAACTACTAAGTCTTCGCGCTCCATAGTCTTCATGCAATGTCTTCTCATGTCATAGTCTTCCTTGTGAATAGCTTCACAGATCACCATTGTCTTCAATGTCTTCACACATTTTTAGGGGTCATCTCCGGTAGGTAAACTGAATCAATGAGGGACTACTACCTGTGTTATCCTGCAATTCTCACAAACACATTAGTCCCTCAACCAGGTTTGTCGTCAATACTCCAAAACCATCTAGGGGTGGCACTAGATGCACTTACACCAACAAAATCATATAGTCTGGTTATGCTCTATCTTCATCACACAAAGTATTTAATCATGCACAACCCCGACGACAAGCCAAGCAATTGTTTCATACTTTTGATGTTCTCAAACCTTTTCAATCTTCATGCAATACATGAGCATGAGCCATGGACATTTCAGTATAGGTGGAATAGAATGGTGGTTGTGGAGAAGACAAAAAGGAGAAGATAGTCTCACATCAACTAGGCATATCAACGGGCTATGGAGATGCCCATCAATAGATATCAATGTGAGTGAGTAGGGATTGCCATGCAACAGATGCACTAGAGATATAAGTGTATGAAAGCTCAAAAAGAAACTAAGTGGGTGTGCATCCAACTTGCTTGCTCAGAAGACCTACGACATTTTGAGGAAGCCCATCATTGGAATATACAAGCCAAGTTCTTTAATTAAAAATTCCCACTAGTATATGAAAGTGTCAACATAAGAGACTCTCTATCATGAAGATCATGGTGCTACTTTGAAGCACAAGTGTGGATAAAGGATAGTAGCATTGCCCCTTCTCTCTTTTTCTCTCATTTTTTTATTTGGGCCTTTTCTCTTTTTTGTGGCCTCTTTTTTTCTTTTTTTTTCTTTTCCTCCGGGGTCTCATCCGACTTGTGGGGGAATCATAGTCTCCATCATCCTTTCCTCACTGGGACAATGCTCTAATAATGAAGGTCATCACACTTTTATTTACTTACAACTCAAGAATTACAACTTGATACTTAGAACAAAATATGACTCTATGTGAATGCCTTCAGCGGTGTACCAGGATGTGCAATGATTCAAGAGTGACATGTATCAAAAATTATGAACGATGGCTTTGCCACAAATACGATGTCAACTACATGATCATGCAAAGCAATATGACAATGATGGAGCGTGTCATAATAAACAGAACGGTGCAAAGTTGCATGGAAATATATCTCAGAATGGCTATGGAAATGCCATAATAGGTAGGTATGGTGGCTGTTTTGAGGAAGGTACATGGTAGGTGTATGGTACTGGCGAAAGTTGCGCGGTACTAGAGAGGCTAGCAATGGTGGAAGGGTGAGAGTGCGTATAATCCGTGGACTCCACATTAGTCATAAAGAACTCACTTACTTATTGCAAAAATCTATTAGTTATCAAAACTAAGTACTATGCATATGCTCCTAGGGGTATAGATTGGTAGTAAAAGACCATCCCTCGTCCCCGACCGTCACTCATAAGGAAGACAATCAATAAATAAATCATGCTCCAACTTCATCACATAACGGTTCACCATACGTGCATGCTATGGGAATCACAAACTTTAACACAAGTATCTCTCAAATTCAGAACTACTCTACTAGCATGACTCTAATATCACCATCTTCATATCTCAAAACAATCATAAAGAATCATAATTATCATAGTATCCAATGCACTTTATATGAAAGTTTTTTTATTATACTCATCTTAGATGCCCATCATATTAGGACTAATTTTATAACCAAAGCAAATTACCATGATGTTCTAAAAGACTCTCAAAATAATATAAGTTAGGCATGAGATATCAACAATTTCTATAAAATAAAACCACCGCCGTGCTCTAAAAAGATATAAGTGAAGCACTAGAGCAATAATGTCTAGCTCAAAAGATATAAGTGAAGCACATAGAGTATTCTAATAAATTCCGATTCATGCGTGTCTATCCCAAAAGGTGTGTACATAAAGGGTGATTGTGGTAAACTAAAAAGCAAAGACTCAAATCATACAAGACACTCCAAGCAAAACACATATCATGTGGTGAATATAAATATAGCCTCAAGTAAAGTTACCGGTAGAGGAAGACGAAAGAGGGGATGCCTTCCGGGGCATACCCAAGCTTAGGCTTTTGGTTGTCCTTGAATTTTACCTTGGGTGCCTTGGGAATCCCCAAGCGTAGGCTCTTGCCACTCCTTATTGCAAAATCCATCAAATCTTTACCCAAAACTTGAAAACTTCACAACACAAAACTTCAACAGAAAATCTCATGAGCTCCGTTAGTATAAGAAAATAAACCACCACCTTAAGGTACTGTAATGAACTCATTATTTATTTATATTGGTGTTAAACCTACTTTATTCCAACTTATCTATGGTTCATACCCCCGATACTACTCATAGATTCATCAAAATAAGCAAACAACACACGAAAAACAGAATCTGTCAAAAACAGAACATTCTGTAGCAATCTGTAACTTTAGAATACTTCTGTAACTACAACAATTCTCAAATAAATTGGTAGACGTGAGGAATTTGCCTATTAATCTTCTTAAAAAAGAATCAACCTAAAATCACTCTTCTGTAAAAAAATGACAGCTATTCTCGTGAGCGCAAAAGTTTCTGTTTTTTACAGCAAGATCGTAAAGACTTCACCCAAGTCTTCCCAAAGGTTCTACTTGGCACAAACACTAATTAAAACATAAAACCACATCTAAACATAATCTAGATGAATTATTTATTACTAAACAGGAGCAAAAAGTAAAGAACAAAAATAAAATTGGGTTGCCTCCCAACAAGCGCTATCGTTTAACGCCCCTAGCTAGGCATAAAAACAAGAATATATCTAGGTGTTGCCATCTTTGGTAGGCAATCCATAAGTGGCTCTCATAATATATTCATAAGGGGATTTAATTTTCTTCCTAGGAAAGTATTCCATGCCCTTCCTTAACAGAAATTGGAATATAATGTTTCCTTCTTTCATATCCATAATTGCACCAATCGTTGCAAGGAAAGGTCTACAAAGAATAATAGGACATGTAGGATTGCAATCTATATCAAGAACAAGAAAATTTAAGGGCACATAATTCCTATTTGCAACAATAATAACAACACTAATCCTTCCCATAGGTTTCTTAATGGTGGAATCCACAAGATGCAAATTTAAAGAACAATCGTCAAATTCACGGAAACCTAGCACATCACATAAAGTTTTCAGAATCGTGGAAACACTAGCACCCAAATCACACAAAGCATAACATTCATAATCTTTAATCTTAATCTTAATAGTAGGTTCCCACTCATCATAAAGTTTTCCAGGGATAGAAACTTCTAGTTCAAGTTTTTCTTCATAAGATTGCATCAAAGCATCAACAATATGTTTAGTAAAAGCTTTATTTTGATTATAAGCATGAAGAGAATTTAGCACGGATTGTAACAATGAAATACAATCTATTAAAGAACAATTATCATAATTAAATTCCTTGAAATCCAAAATAGTGTGTTCATTGGTATTTAAAGTTTTGACCTCTTCAATCCCACTTTTATCATTTTTTGTATCTAGATCTAAAAACTCTGAATCATTGGGACGCTTTTTAACTAAAGTTGACTCATCTCCAGTCCCATCTTTATCAAGATTCATATTGGAAACAAAGATTTAATAGGAGTCACATCAATCACTTTTAGATCTTCATCACTATTATCATGAAAATGAGAAGAACACGCTTTCACAAACCAATCTTTTTTAGCACGCATCCTAGCGTTCTTTGCACTCATCAATGGAAATTCTTATGGCTTTGAGAAACTCATTGATATCATGCTTAGATGGTATAGATCTAAGTTTCAAAGAATCAACATTAAGAGAAATTCTATCCGCGTTCCTAGCCAACCCATCAATCTTAAGCAATTTTTCTTCAATCAAAGCATTGAAATTCTTTTGCGAACTCATAAATTCTTTAACACTATTCTCAAAATCAGAGGGCAACTTATTAAAATTTCCATGAGTTGTTGTAGGAATTACCATAATTATTAAAGGAATTACTGGGAACAGGCCTCAGATTAAAATTGCCTCTATACGCGTTGTTACCAAAATTGTTCCTACCAACAAAATTCACATCCATAGATTCATTATTATTCTCAATCAAAGTGGACAAAGGCATATCATTAGGATTAGAAGAAACACTTTTATTAGCAAATAATTTCATAAGTTCATCCATCTTTCCACTCAAAACATTAATTTCTTCAATCGCATGAACTTGTTTACTAGTGGATCTTTTGGTGTGCCATTGAGAATAATTAACCATAATATTATCTAGGAGTTTAGTAGCTTCTTCTAGAGTGATTTCCATAAAAGTGCCCCCCGCGGCCGAATCTAAAAGATTTCTAGAAGCAAAATTCAATCCGGTATAATTTTTTTGTATAATCATCCACAGATTCAAACCATGTGTAGGGCAATTACGTATCATTAATTTCATCCTTTCCCAAGCTTGTGCAACATGCTCATGATCAAGTTGCTTAAAATTCATAATATCGTTCTTAAGGGAGATGATCTTAGTGGGAGGAAAATACTTAGAGATAAAAGCATCTTTGCACTTATTCCATGAATCAATACTATTTTTAGGCAAAGATGAGAACCAAGTTTTAGCACGATCTCTAAGCGAAAACGGAAATGGATTTAATTTAACAATATCATTATCCACATCTTTCTTCTTTTGCATATCACACAAATCAACGGAGTTGTTTAGATGGGAAGCAATATCTGCACTAGGAAGGCCAGATAATTGATCTTTCATAACAAGATTCAACAAAGCGGCATTAATTTCAAAATATTCAGCATTAGTAGTAGGAGCAATCGGAGTGCTAATAAAATCATTGTTGTTGGTATTGGAGAAGTCACACAATTTAGTATTATCTTGAGCCATCGTGACAGGCAATCAATCCAACACACAAGCACACAAGAAGCAAGCAAAAAGACATGAACGGAAGAGGGGCAAAGAAAAGGCAAAGGTTTTCGAAAATCGTTTTTGAAGTGGGGGAGAGGAAAACGGGAGGCGAATGTCAAATAATGTAATGCAAGGGAGAAGAGTTTATGATGGGTACTTGGTATGGCTTGACTTGGCGTAGATCTCCCTCGCAACGGCACCAGAAATCCTTCTTGCTACCTCTTGAGCTTGCGTTGGTTTTCCTTTGAAGAGGAAAGAGTGATGCATCAAAGTAGCATAAGTATTTCCCTTAGTTTTGAGAACCAAGGTATCAATCCAGTAGGAGACGACGCACAAGTCACCGAATACCTGCACAAACAATCAAGAACTTGCAACCAACATGATAAAGGGGTTGTCAATCCCTTCACCGTCAGTCGCAAAAGTGAGATCCAATAAAGATAATAAAGTAAATATTTTTTGTATTTTTGATGTATCGATTGAAAAGTAAAGATTGCAAAATAGTAAACGAGATTCAATAATATGGAAAAGAGACTTAATATAATGGGAAAGAGACCCGGGGGCCATAGGTTTCACTAGTAGCTTCTCTCGAGATAGCAGGTATTACAGTAGGTGAACAAATTACTGCCGACCAATTGATAGAAAAGCGCATAATTATGATAATATCTAAGGCAATGATTATGAATATAGGCATCACTTCCGTGTCAAGTAGACCGACTCCTGCCTGCATCTACTACTATTTGTCGGTGTACTAGAGTAGGGGTACCCTAGTATCCCGAACTTGTGCACGGGCAGTTGCAGCACCCCGGGGCAAGGCTTGCCGGGTGACCGCCAAGGTCCTTCGTGGTTCCTTTGGAGCCATTCAAGACCAAAGTATTCAAGCCAAGGAGACAAGGCCCCGGCAAGAGGAGCTTGCCGGGAAGGCCAACCAAGGCATCTCAAGGAACTTTCCGCAACGCGCCATGCGTCCCGGCGAGGCCTGGTGAGCGACAAGCTTCCGGACGCGACAAGAAAACGACCGCGGCAAGGCGCTTGCCGCGGCAAACTACCACTCTGTACCCGCGCTCCATCACATCCACCAACATGTCGCCCTGGGACCTTTCCAGGCGCGCGTGGCAAGAGGCTGTGCGGCCAGCGGTGCACGGTGGCAAGCGACGCTGACAAGATTGCCATCGTGGCAAGCAGTGGCGTCCCTGACGGTCCCTTTTTGCATTATTTGGGCGACGTAGACGGGCATTTAATGCCTTTGTCCCCTGCCGTCAGGGTTAGGTATGATACACTGTACAGGTAGTTGTACCAACCGCAATTCCTTTTCCATTTTTACCCTTGTCTACTTTGCCACCTGTCGGAGACCCCTTTAGCATATAAAAGGAGGCCCATGCGCAACGTAGAGGGGGGTTCGAAGGCAGAAAAACACTCACGCTCGGTCTCGTTAGCAGCTAGTATGTACTGTAGCACTCAGCGCTCCCGAGCAAGAACTCAATACACTCAGACATGCAGCAGTAGGAGTGTTATCTCTCCGGAGAGCTCCCAAGCTGGGTAAACTGCTCGTGTGCTTCGCCTCGATCCGCTCTTCGTGCGATCTCCGCCCCCCGCCGAACCGAAAGGGGCTCGGTCCGCCGGTCCCATAGGTGTTCATGGATCAGTTTCCCCGGCATCTTTGGCGCGCCAAGTAGGGGGCGTCGAGGTTGTGTGAACCTGATCCGGTGTTCACACGAGCTAGATCTTCATCTTCTTCATCGACATGCCACTGAAGAAGAAGGCTTCGGCGGCAGCTGTTCCGTCCACGTCGACCCCACCACCACCGGAGCAAACGGGTGGTGGGGTAGACGCCGGCGGAAGAACGTGCATCGACGAGGGAGCTCACGGTGCTGCCAGGTCCAAGGAGAAGGCTGCGCAGACCTCGGCGTCCGTACATGCACCGCGCCCATCTCAGGAGGCGCGGGACCGACAACATCGTGGTATTCGCAGTGCCATATGTTCGTTGGACCAAGATCGAGCTGGTGGATCTCGGGGTGCTCAAGACCAGCATGCACGCCAACATGCTGGCACGAGTGAGACACGGTTGCATGGACGGGATACTGCTCCTTCTAACATAGTTAGAAGTCCGAGCATATCCCTCTCCTCGCACCGTTCGCCACTGCCGCCCACCACTCCAGCAGAAGCTTTGGCGCGATCTCAACTGCTCCTGGATTACCCTCCAACGGCAGACAAGATCGACGAATGGAGGGCCACCATTCAGAGTCTCATTGCCGCGGAGTACATCGCTGCCGCGGCAGGACTGCCAGGCATGAGCCGATGGCGACGAAATCGGTGGGGGTGCAACCACCATACACTCTCCACCCCGAAGGACAAGATCGCCGACTCGCCGGATCCACCTCGACAGCGACTCCACCGCATCATCAGATCCACGAGCTCGTCGCGATCAGCGCCAAGTTCTTCACGAACGACAGCAAGAAGACGCTCGTACTCGCATCGAGCGCTGAAGAGAAGCGCGGCGTCAATCGGACCAGCGCGCTGGGCCCTCTGTCAACATGCATGCACCAGGGGAACCAGGCGACTTGCCGTACGCGGTAGGTTGCCCTGCGTTCACTCGTGAGCTGCGGCAAGTCCAGTGGCCCAGCACGAAGAATTTCAAGCCAGACGTACCAGAGAAGTACGACGGCAAGTCGCATCCGTCGGAGTTCCTCAGCATCTACACCATCGCGGTGCAAGTTGCCGGGGGTGGGACGACAAGATCCTGGCCAACTACTTCCCGCTGGTGCTCAAGCCCAATGTCAGATCCTGGCTCATGCACTTGCTGGACAACTCCATATCCTCCTAGGTAGACCTATGCCATCAGTTTGTCGGCGCCTTTACAGGCGGCCACAAGCCTCATGGCCAAGAGAGCGGCCTTCATCTGCTCTCCCAGAAGGAAGGAGAGCCCCTGCGCAAGTACATTCAGAGATTCAGCCGCGTACATCACAACATCCCAGATGTCCACCCTGCCGCGGTAATCAGCGCGTTCCATCAGAACGTGCGAAACCGCAGGATGCTGGAGGAGATGGCGATGTGCAAGATCAGAGACGTCAGTGAGCTATATGTCCTGGACGACAAGTGTGCACGTGCTGAGGAAGGGAGGAAACTCCCCGGAGAGAATACAGAAGCAGGAGGATCTGATAGTGAGGAGGCTGCCCCGGCAAAGAAAAACCGGCGGCGGAACAACAGGAAGAAGAAAGGCAAACATGTGCTAGTCGTTGAGCAGTCCGGCAATGGAGGTGGCACCAAGAAAGCCAAAGCTGGTAGCTCCGGCGAGGAGATTGCCGCAGGCACCAACTACCAGGCTGTGGCGGTCGCTGACAAGCAGGACGACACCAACAAGCAGTACTGCAAGATCCACCGCACCAAGGGCCATGACCTCCAAAGCTGCAAGAAGGTCGAGCAGCTTGTCGAGCAGCAAAAGGCTGAATATGAGCGACCCAACAAGGAGAAGGCCCAGGAAGGTGCTGGAGGAGCCGGCAAGAAACGCCCCGACCGAGGAGGACGCCGCTGCAAGGCCAAGCAGCGGCAAGGAGACAGACCTCCCCGCGGCCGCGACAAGGATGAAGATGACGACGACGATGAAGATATGGATGATGACGAGACCGATGAGCAGGAGTTCCAGAAAGCCACAGAGGTCCTGTGCGTTGACGGCAGTGCTTCTCTGCATACTTCACACCGCTAGCTCAAGCAGTGGGTGCAGGAAGTCAATGCGGCAGAACCACCCATCGAGTCACGCAAGCCTTTGAAATGGTCCAGCACGCCTATCATCTTTGATATTGAGGACCACCCTGATCGCATAACTGCGGTCGGGTGCTTGCCGATGTTGGTTTCAACAACTATCCGCAACCTCAAGGTCACTAAGATGCTAGTTGATGGCGGGGCCGGCTTGAACCTGATCTCCTCCACGGTATTCCAGAAACTCCAGATCCCTGATGGCGAGCTCGAAGAGACCGGCACATTCCAAGGAATCAATCCGGGAAGGAGCAAGCCGAAGGGAAAGATCACGTTGCCAGTGACATTTGGCAGTGAGTTGAACTTCAGGACTGAGGGGGTCATTTTTGACGTTGCTGACTTTCCATTGCCTCACAATGGGATACTCGGCCGTCCAGCACTCGCCAAATTCATGGCAGCCTCTCACTATGCATACAACATGCTGAAGATGCCAGGCCCGATAAGTGTCATCTCTGTCCCTGGCGACAAGAAGGATGCTCTTATCTGCACCGACAAGATCTACCGGGAAGCAGCAGCCGCAATAGATCGCAAGTCGCTTGCCGTTGAAGCTCCCGGGGCGAAGAAGAAGACCAAGTCCGGTGAGAGTTCTGATGCCCACTCCGGCAAGCGCACCTCTTCGGAGTGTTGCGCTACCGTCGAGGACGCACCATCGAGCTCCACCGGCAAGTGTAAGAAGACAATGGCAGCTCCACCAAAGACCAAGAAGGTGTCTGCCAAGGAGGATGGCACTGGTGGTACCTTCACCATCAGTGCCACTCTCGACCCTAAATAGGAAAGCGCGCTCGTTGCTTTCCTGCGGGCGAACATCGACGTATTTGCGTGGCAACCGTCTGACATCCCCGGTGTTCCCGGGAAAGTAATCGAGCACCATCTTGCCGTCTGTCCTCATGCGCGGCCCGTCAAGCAGAAAGTCAGGAAACAGGCAGTGGAGCGCCAAGAATTCACCGCAGAAGAAATCAAGAAATTGGAAGCAGCAGGCCTTGTCAGAGGAGTGCTCCATCCTACGTGGTTGGCCAACCCTGTAGTCGTGCGCAAGGCAAACGGGAAATGGAGGCTTTGTATCGACTTTACCGATGTCAATAAAGCTTGTCCCAAAGACCCATTTCCCTTGCCGCGCATCGACCAGATTGTTGACTCCACGGCCGGATGTGACTTGCTTTCATTCCTTGATGCATACTCAGGATACCATCAGATCTTCATGGCAGAAGAGGATGAGGAGAAGACCGCATTCATCACCCCATGTGGCACATACTGTTTCGTACGGATGCCTTTCGGTTTAAAGAATGCTGGTTCAACATTTGCAAGGGTAGTCCATGACGCTTTTGAGCCGCAAATACACAGAAATGTGGAAGCCTACATGGATGACATAGTGGTCAAGAGCAAGGACAAGGCGACTCTGATTCAAGATTTAGACGAAACCTTTGCAAATCTGCGCAAGATCAACCTCAAGCTTAACCCCGAGAAGTGTGTGTTTGGAGTCCCCTCCGGCAAGCTTCTCGGGTTCTTCGTGTCTCAGCGGGGAATTGAAGCCAATCCCGACAAGATCAAGGCCATTGAGCAGATTGAAGCACCAAAGCGCGTCAAGGATGTACGAAGACTTGCCGGTTGCATAGCTGCTCTCAGCAGGTTTATCTCTAGGTCTACTGAGCGCGCCCTGCCATTTTTCAAAATATTGAAAAAGGCAGGTCCAATGAAATGGACTCCGGAAGCGGAGGCTGCACTGCAGGACTTAAAGAGATACTTGTCCTCCACTCCAACACTTGTCGCACCTAAGCCACAAGAGAAGTTGCTGCTATATATAGCGGCAACCAATCAAGTGGTTAGTGCTGCGTTAGTAGCAGAGAGGGAGGTGGATGATGAGCCAGCAACCACGGCAGATGCATCCAGCGACAAGCGGGGGACTTCACCAGCAAGCTCTGGTCCCGACAAAGATGGATCTGCGCAGGCGCGTGAGAAGATGCAGAAAAGAATGGTGCAGCGTCCAGTTTACTTCGTCAGTTCCCTTCTGCAGGTGGCTAGGTCAAGGTACTCTGGTGTGCAGAAATTGCTTTTCAGCCTTCTCATGGCCTCGAGAAAGCTGCGCCATTACTTCCAAGCACATGAGATCACAGTCGTCACTCGTTTTCCGCTGAAGAGGATACTGCAAAATCCAGAAGCAACAGGCAGGATTGTCGAGTGGGCACTGGAACTGTCAAGCTTTGGCCTCAAGTTTGAGAGCACTTCAACTATCCAAAGCAGAGCATTGGCAGAGTCCATAGCAGAGTGGACGCCAACACAAGATAAAGAAATTCCAGAAACGAGCATCCCCGTCAAGGAAGCAAGCAAAGAGTGGCTGATGTACTTTGATGGTGCCTTCTCGCTGCAAGGCACCGGTGCGGGCGTGCTACTTGTTGCACCCACCGGAGAGCACCTCAAGTACGTAGTCCAAATGCACTTTCCCAAGGAGCAAGCAACGAACAATACCGCAGAGTATGAAGGTTTGCTTGCCGGTCTCAGGATCGCAGCAGACCTTGGGATCAAGAAGCTCATTGTCAGGGGTGACTCACAGCTTGTCGTCCGCCAAGTGAACAAGAATTATCAGAGTCCGTTGATGGAAGCTTACGTTGATGAAGTGAGAAAGCTAGAAGAGCACTTTGACGGCCTACAGATGGAACATGTTCCAAGAGCTCAGAACGACATTGCCGATGGCCCGTCGAAGTGCGCCGCACTTAAGTTACCTGTGGAACCAGGGATCTTTGTGCTCAAAGTGACTCAACCATCTGTAATGCCATCTACTGGACAGAGCAAGAAGAGGAAGTTGATTTCTGGTGACTATTTTCCGGCAGAGCTCCCCGAAGCCGCCGCCAAGAAGGTCCTCAAGATCAACACCAAGGGTGCTGAGGAGCAGTCTGCTCCGGCAAGCCCTAGGGTTTGTTCCGTTGAAGCAGACGCTCCTGACAAGTTTTGCTCTGGCAAGCTTGCCGGGGAACGTCAAGCTCTGGCTGAGCCGCAGGTTCTCGCCGTAGAAGCGGATGTTCCCGCAGCAGCAGATGTGCCTTTAGTCCTTGTTGTCGAGCCGCAAGCTCCAGCATGGGCACAGCAGATTGTCCGTTTCCTTCAGACAGGAGAACTTCCCGAAGAGCAAGAAGAAGCGGAAAGAGTAGCCCGGCAGTCAAGTATGTACCAGTTTGTCGACAACACACTGTACAAAAGAAGACTCAACGGCGTGAAATTGAAGTGTATTCACCGGGAAGACGGATAAAAGCTGTTGGCAGAGATACATGGAGGCATATGTGGTCACCACATTGGCGCAAGAGCACTTGCCGGCAAAGCATTCCGGCAAGGTTTCTTTTGGCCGACAGCCCTCCAGGATGCAACTGCAAAAGTAACCAAGTGTAAAGCATGCCAGTTCCATTCCAAGCAGATACACCAGCCAGCTCAAGCTCTCCAGACGATCCCTTTATCCTGGCCATTTTTGGTCTGGGGGCTCGACATCCTCGGCCCGTTTCCCCGAGCTGTCGGGGGCTTTGAGTACTTGTACGTTGCAATCGACAAGTTCACAAAGTGGCCGGAAGTGGAACAGTGAGGAAGGTGACAGCACAGTCAGTAGTCAAGTTCTTCAGGTCGATTGTTTGCTGCTTCGGGATCCCTAACAGGATCATCACCGACAACGGCACGCAATTCACGAGCCGCACCTTCATGCAGTACGTCCAAGATCTTGGTGCCAAGGTCCGCTTCGCTTCTGTTGCTCATCTGAGAAGTAACGGTCAAGCGGAGAGGGCGAATGCTGAAGTGCTACGCGGGCTCAAGACTAGGACTTCGACAGGCTGCGCAAGTGCGGAAAGAACTGGATTGAGGAGCTGCCGGTGGTTCTTTGGTCGATCAGGATGACGCCAAATCGAGCCACTAGCCAGACACCTTTCGCTCTAGTCTATGGAGCAGAGGCAGTTCTCCCCACGGAACTCGTATACGGGTCACCTCGAGTGCTCGCTTATGATGAGCTTGAGCAAGAGCAGCTGCGACAAGATGACACGCTGCTCCTTGAGGAGGACCGTCTTCAGGCCGTTGTACGAGCTGCTCGATACGAGCAAGCTTTGCGCCGCTACCATAGCCGCAAAGTTAATGCCAGAAGTCTCGAGGAAGGCGACCTTATCCTTCGGCGCGTTCAGTCCGCCAAGAATTCCAACAAGTTGACGCCAAAGTGGGAAGGCCCTTACCGGGTGAAACGAGTCACTAGGCCTGGCGCTGTCCGCCTTGAGACCGAAGATGGCATTCCGGTGAGCAACTCCTGGAACATTGAGCATCTTCGTAAGTTTTACCCGTAGGGCGCGGTTGCCGGAACCTATTCCGGCAACCACCTTTTGTACAAGTCTTCCAGATGTTGCATATAATCCTTTGTACGAAGTCGGGCGCAGACCCCATGCATAAGTAAAGCTCATGTGCTCCGCACATCTTGTCAATTTCATGTTTTCTACTTTTTTTGCATGCGTTATCTGACACTTTGTGCAGCGCCTACCCCCGGTAAGCAATAACGAGCCGTAAGGCTCCATATCTTTATTTTCTCTTCTTTCTCTTTCTCAAAGAAAGGAAGGATCCCTCGCCCACAAGTTTGCCGGGGGAAAGGAGAAGATAATGGTGTGGACCAAGCATCGTTCGAGGAAGTTTCGCCTTACCGGGAAGCAAACGACAGAAAAGCTAAGTTGCTAAAGTTTGAGCAATCAGTTTTAAAATTTTTAAGTTATCTTCCTCGAACGATCGTGCTTTGTATGGAAAACCTGTGCGCGGAGGAACCAACTCGTAGCTAGTTGCGCCCTTACTTTGTTTCGAGTCCTCTCAACAACTTAAGTGAGCTGCGACTAGTTGCGACAAGGTTTCTTGTCGGCAGCGGCACCGCTAGCAGGCTGCTGACGTCCCGCACTCAGCGCTCGCGGCTAAGGTGCCTACGCCGACAAGTTCCCTAAAAGTGTAGGGCAAAAACATACAAAGGAAGGAATCAAGTAAAGGAAATAACATAGCAATCGCTACCCAAAATAGAGTCATATTACAAGATAGCTTGTCGCAGCTCTAACAGATTGTTCTCATAACGTGACCAGCAGCGATAAGAAAAAGAGAAAACGGGCGGCCTAATCTACGCGATCGCCCTCAACCCTCTTGATCCCGCTCACCTTGTCCACAATGGGTGCGACAAAGGTCTTGAGCGCTTCCAGATCAGCATCCGGCGGCAAGGTCCTGAGGATGTTGGTGAGGTTGAGGCCTGGGTTGCGGAAGGCCACCTTCACCAGCACCTTTTGAAGAGCTCCCGCGCAGATCTTGCGCAACTCGTCGGCCAGCTGCTTTGGGATCTTCTCCCGGAGTCGCTGGAGGGCCGTCGCCACGCCTTTGAAGAACAAGCTGAGCTTGGCGTTGGGTTAGAGGTGCTCATCGGAGGAATACCCGAGATCCTCCATCCCCAGCTGCGCCAGCTCCCTGTCGATGGCTGCGGCAACATCCACGAGACCCTCGGTCCAGTGCTCCACATTCTCCCTAAAAGTGTTTTGGGCGGCAGCAACACTCGCCAGCAGCGCCTCGTCGGCCTTGATCTTCTCCTTCAAGGCCACCTCCTGCTCCCTGGCGCCGTCCAGCGTCTTGGTCAAAGTAGTTAGCTTCAACTCAAGATCTGTGTTGGAGTCCTTGGCGGCACGAAGCTCCTTGCTCCTCTCCGCGAGACGACCCTGCAGCTCGCCAAGGGTGTAGGCGTCCTTCTCGCGCTCATGCTTGAGCGCAGCAAGCTCCTCGCCGCTCACCTTGAGATCGGCCTCCAGCTGTGCCACCTTCATCTCCAGCTCCTTCTTGGCGGCCTCGGCAGCTGCGGCAGCATCCTCTGCTTCCTTGAGAGCCCCGCCGAATGTTTGCTCACGCGCGGCAAGCTCCTCCTCGTGGCTGTCAAGGTTAACCTTCCGCTGCGCCAACTCGCCTTCCTGCGCAGATAGCTTCTCGGCAGCAAGCCGCTGTTGCTCTTCAACTTCAGCCTTCTCGAGGAGGAAGGCTTTCCGCTCATCGGTGAGTTGCTCCCGCTCCTCTGCCAGGGACCGGAGAGCTTCCTGGTTGAGGCCCCGGAGCTCCTCCGCGCGCTTCTCGATGTCCACTCCCGCCTTCGCGACAAGCGCTTCTCGGGATACCAGCTTGGCCTGTCGGGCGCGGTAGAGCGACAACAGCTTCCGCAGCAGCTGCTCCTCCTCAGGCTCGCCACTGCTGCTGCTCGGCGCGTCGATCAGCGTCAGCCCAGCGGAGGCGAGCAACTCTTCATTAAAGATTTCTCCTTCGATCGGTGCCCTGGAGCTCGATGCCCAGGGGAGCTTGATGAAGACGCCATCGCCGGCCTTCAAATAGGCGCTGGGCTGGGGCTCTTCGGAGCCTGACGCTGTAGTAGCGGCGGAGGGATCGGCGGTCAGCATAGCGCCTGACGCTCCTGTGGCCTCGGGGCCGTCAGTGCAATCGCCGGACCCCTCGCCAGCTTCTGCGGCGGCAGCTTTGGTGGCCTCTCCGCCGGCGGGCTCATCAGCGCCGGCTTCTTCTTCGGTGACAGTGGCGTCGTCGGTATTGCCGCGCGCGTTCTCCTCGCCGGCGACCTCGGTTTCCATCGGCTCCGTGGCAGATGGACCTGACGACCGGAAAAGGGAGAAAAGTTAAGCAAATATTCAAAAAGAAAATCAGAAGAAGAAGAACCCAAGGGAAGTTTTCAAGCAAGAGGATTACCTGTACTAGGATCCACAGCCGCGGTCTCCGCCACCGGGGGGTCGCTGGTGCTGTCCCTTGCCGGAGAACTGTCCCTTGCCGGAGACTTCTCCCTTATCGGAAAATTCTCCCTTGCTGGAGAACGCTCCTTTGCCGGGGAATCCTCCCTTGGCGGTGTAGTCGAAGTAGATGGCATGTCGTGAGCGGCTTCCGGGCACTCCTGGTGAGACTGCTCTGCTCCTACGCAAACCAATAGTCAGATGTCAGCAAAGAAAGAGCACCCATGCGCGCCTAACAGCAGGAAGTAAACCATATACTTACGCTGGGGGCTGCGCTGGGGGCTGCTTTGGGGAATAGTTGTCGGGTCCGGCAAGGTGGTCTCGGACACACCCCCTGCTGTCGCGGTGGGTTCGTCCTCGATGACAATCACCGGGACCTTGGCTCTCTTCGCCGCTCTCTGGGCCAGAGTCCTAAAAAGGAATGGGTTCGGAGTAAAGCAAATCAGATACAAGACAAAACAGCAAGAATTGAAGAACTACAAGTACAGCAAAGAATCTTACTCTTCCTCTTCCTCGTTGGAGCTGAGCGCGGAGAGGTCGAAGTCTGGCCCACCTTCGGCGCGACAAGGCGGAGGAGTAGGTTTCCTTAGCCGCTTGGCGGGAGCAAAAGCGGTGGTCCGGGAGGGCCCCGCTCCAGTTGCCGCAGTGGCGTGAGGTGCTCCCGCGGCAACAGTGCTTGCCACGGTGGAGCGCGTCGCGCGGTGCGGCGGCTGTTGACCTGTCTGCCACCCCGCTCCCTCCCCGGCCTTGCGGAGACGCCTTCTTGGTGGAGCTTGGGGCTCCGGTTGCGACGAGCTGTCTGAAGGTGAGAAAGAGGAGGAGTCGATCTTCAACGAGTCGCTCGCGCCCTCGGCGGGCTCGCTCGACTCAGCTTCAGTCCCGACAAGCTCTCCCTCGCCGGCAAGCTCCTCTCGCTCGGCAAGGTTTGCCGCCTCTGCTGCCTCTGCCTCCTCCATGGTGAATCCAAACTCGCCTGCGGCAGCGGCTGCCGCCGCCTCTTCCAGCCTAGTGGCGATGCGCTGCATCTCCGCATCGGTGGTGTCGCGAGTAAGGCTCTTCTGTTCATCGGAGCGGACCGGCACTTCTACCAAGCCGTCAAAGAACTCCTGCACGACGTCGTCTGCAGGCTCTTGCCAAGTTGGGACAATTCCATGCGAATCGCACAGCGGCATCATTGCATGGATGCAGTCGAGCGAGGAGTTGTTGCATAGCGGAACGACACCCCTCGACAACCTGAACATTTCGGGATGTTGAGGATCGTGCTTGAACAGTTCCAGGAGCATCGCATCCAGTTCCAGGACAGTGAAGTTGAAGTTAAGGCCCGGGCGCAGCCTCATGATATCCGCCGCATTCTGGAACTCCCAGGCGGGTCTCCTCCTCTCCTGCAGGGGGGCGATGCAGCGGCGAAGAAAATCTGCGCCAACGGCGCCTACGGTGAGCCCGGCAAGCCTGAGGCGTAGGATCCGGGTGACGGCAATCTTCAGCCTATCGTCTTCCGGGGCCACGTTGCTCCAATCGTTGCCGCGCGCTACTGGGCTTGGCGTTGGGCGGTAAATGGCTGCGGGTTCTCCTCGACAATCCAGCACCAGTCTGCTCTCCATTCATCCCACTTGCTGCGGAGCTCTCCCTCCAGATAAGCTTCCTTCTTGCCAGTTCTCGAGATCTAGGCGATTCCGCCGGATAAAGGCTCCCCTCTCTCAACTCGGGGCATAAAGAAGTGGCGAAAAAGAGCTACATTTGGATAGACTCCGACAAAGTTTTCGCAGAGATGTGCGAAAACTGCCATGGTCAGAACGGCGTTGGGGGTGAAGTCAAGGAGGCGGAACCCGTAGGTGTTCATAATGTTACAGAAAAACTCAGAGAAAGGCGGGCAGAGCCCGCAGTAGAAGAACAACGCGAAGAAGGGATATCCATTCGGAGCCAGTTCTGAAGCGGCAGCTGAGAGTACCTTCGTGCGCGGATGTGCTCGCGTCTCCGTCGACCAGAAGAGGTAGTAATACTCCCTCAGCTCCTTCGCGGCGAGCTGAGGGGGGAAGGTTGCCCGCTCCTTTCGCAGCACCGCGAGCCGCTGCGCCTCAGCCGACTTCACAACCTTCCCGGCTTTCGGAGCCATGGCGGAGGTGGTGAGAGAGATCGACGGCGTTGGTGGTGCCGGTGGCGATGGGGGGCGGAGCGCTGCTCTCTTTCAGCTTTGGGAAGAAGGGGGGAGCGGCGGAGGTTTTTGAGATTGGAATAGCAACCGGCGAGATGGGTGAACTGCCCCTGTTTCCCCTGCTTATAAAGAGGGAGGGGGCAGACGTTCCGTCTTCCCGAATAAAGAAACCACCCACGATCTCTCCCATGACGCCGCATTCGACGCGTGCCGTTCGAGGAGGGCGCGGTGGATACAGAGTGAGATACGGCATAACCCAAGACGCGCGTGCCCATGCCCTGTTTTGGGTCTGGCCCAACAGCGCTCGGCACCGTGTGTGGCCCAGGCCCGGGGGCTCCTGTCGGTGTACTAGAGTAGGGGTACCCTAGTATCCCGAACTTGTGCACGGGCAGTTGCAGCACCCCGCGGCAAGGCTTGCTGGGTAACCGCCAAGGTCCTCCGTGGTTCCTTTGGAGCCATTCAAGAACAAAGTATTCAAGCCAAGGAGACAAGGCCCCAGCAAGAGGAGCTTGCCGGGAAGGCCAACAAAGGCATCTCAAGGAACTTGCCGCGACGCGCCACGCGTCCCGGCGAGGCCCGGTGAGCGACAAGCTTCCGGATGCGACAAGACAACAACCGCGGCAAGGCCCTTGCCGCGGCAAACTACCACTGTGTACCCGCGCTCCAGCACATCCACCAACGTGTCGCCCTGGGACCTTTCCAGGCGCGCGTGGCAAGAGGCTGTGCGGCCAGCGGTGCGCGGTGGCAAGCGACGCTGACAAGATTGCCATCGTGGCAAGCGGTGGCGTCCTTGACGGTCCCTTTTTGCACTATTTGGGCGACGTAGACGGGCATTTAATGCCTTTGTCCCCTACCGTCAGGGTTAGGTATGATACACTGTACAGGTAGTTGTACCAACCGCAATTCCTTTTCCATTTTTACCCTTGTCTACGTTGCCACCTGTCGGATACCCCTTTAGCATATAAAAGGAGGCCCATGCGCAACGTAGAGGGGGGGTTCGAAGGCAGAAAAACACTCATGCTCGGTCTCGTTAGCAGCTAGTATGACTGTAGCACTCAGCGCTCCCGAGCAAGAACTCAATACACTCAGACATGCAGCAGTAGGAGTGTTATCTCTCCGGAGAGCTCCCAAGCTGGGTAAACTGCTCGTGTGCTTCGCCTCGATCCGCTCTTCGTGCGATCTCCGCCCCCCGCTGAACCGAAAGGGGCTCGGTCCGCCGGTCCCATAGGTGTTCGTGGATCAGTTTCCCCGACACTATTACTCCACACATCAACCGCTATCCAGCATGCATCTAGAGTATTAAGTTCATAAGAATGAAGTAACGCATTAAGCAAGATGACATGATGTAGAGGGATAAACTCAAGCAATATGATATAAACCCCATCTTTTTATCCTCGATGCCAACAATACAATACGTGCCTTGCTACCCCTACTGTCACTGGGAAAGGACACCGCAAGATTGAAACGAAAGCTAAGCACTTATCCCATGGCAAGAAAGATCAATCTAGTAGGCCAAACTAAACCGATAATTTGAAGAGACTTGCAAAGATATCAAATCATGCATATAAAAATTCAGAGAAGAACCAAGTAATATTCATAGATAATCTTGATCATAAATCCACAATTCATCGGATCTCAGCAAACACACCACAAAAGAATATTACATCGAATAGATCTGCAAGAACATCGAGGAGAACTTTATATTGAGAATCAAAGAGAGAAAAGAAGCCATCTAGCTAATAACTATGGACCCGAAGGTCTGTGGTAAACTACTCACGCTTCGTCGGATAGGTAATTGTGTTGATGTAGAAGCCCTCCATGATCGAATCCCCCTCCGGTAGTGTCGGATTACGGGTTCCGCAAACCCTTGAAAGGTTCGAACTCCAGGGTGCGTGCGGAGATCTCAACCTACCCAGCCTGCCTACTCGCAATCCTCCTAAGACTAGCGTGTCCGGCTCAAAGAGACAAAGAGACACAGTAGTTTATCCTAGTTCGGGCCACCTTGTAGTGTAATACCCTACTCCAGTGTTTTGGTGGATTGCCTTGAAGGGCTGAGGATGAACTAATACTGTGGATGAACTGGCCTCAGGAGGTGTGTTCTTGAGCTCCAGAGAGCTGGTGAGGTGGTCGGGTGAGAATGGATCTGATCCCCCCCAGATGGTGGTGGATAAGTCCTATTTATAGTGGCCTTGGTCCTCTTCCCAAATATTGGCAGTAAGGGATCCAATAACGGCCAGATTTGAAAGGGGACAAGTAGTACATCCTATCCTGACTAAAGTGGTCTTCGCCTGCAAAAAGCCTCTGGCTGTGACGCTGCGGTGGGCTCGGTGATGACCTCCGTTCTGCCGTCCTGGCGGTCTTGGTCTTGTTGCACCAGAATGGAAACCTTTGGAGGATTCCTCGGGACTCTGTGCCTGTGGCTTGCCTCACTTGCACCATAGAGGAAACTGGCGCTCCATGCCCGCTGGCGCCCGCCTGGCCTTAGTCGCCATGGCTCACATCAGCTCATGAGGTGCACCTTGCATAGAACCCTCAGCCCCTCGGGAGCCAGCCTAAGGAGGCCGATCCCCTCGGGGGTCTTGGTGTCGTCTGCCTCACGAAGCTTGGCCCCTCGTGAGGGCCTTGAGTCGCTGATGCTGAAGCTGGGCCATACCAGGCCGTCGATGGAGCCACGAGGTGGGCTGCAGGCAGGCAAGTCTAGATACCCCCATATCTAGAGCGCTGACAGTAGCCCCCGGGCCCAAGGCGCGCTCGGACTTGGCTTCCAGGCGAAGCCAAAGGGCAAGTGCAGAGCGTCGCGGGCCCTAACTGCCTGCGGCCTTGATGACGCGTGGAGATTGATTGGACGTGGGCGTATCCACTTCCCCATGTTGCCTCGGCAACTGTTTCCGTCTAACAAAAGGGTTGCCATCTGCTGCTGTGCTTTCATTGCCTTCCCTTCGTCTTGCTCCAGATCCCCTTCTCCCAACGCCGAAAGAACTCATCGGATCTGCTGATTATCTCCTCCAATCGTCCGCCCAATGGCTGCTGAGAAGACCAAGGCTCCAGCCCTGGCTGCCGACCCTGCCTGGTATGAGCCGGTGCTGAGCACGCCCTCCGTCACCGAGGAGAAGCTCCAGACTGTGTTTCTCCTGCGGCGAGCGAGGACAACGAGTGGGGGTAGACTGTGCTCCGGGTCGCCGCTGCCATGCCAGAACCCGCCAACAATACCGTATATGCTTTCTTCCTGCACAACGTCTGCTCGGGGCTGATGCCCCCATTCTCCCGCTTCTTCTATGCCGGTCTCCACCATTACGACCTCCATGTGCTCCACATCCATCCCAATTCCATCCTTCTCATGTCCATCTTCGCCTTCTACTGCGAGGTGTTCGTGGGGGTGATGCCCTTCATCGCCATGCTCCGCCACTTCTTCTTCCTCCGCATGACTAGCGACCGGCCCGCAGGGTGCGGCGGCTTTGTTCCGGCACGGGGCGGCAATGCGATCTCCCACACTGGGAAGAAGGTGGAGGACGCCCTGAAGAGGTGGGTCCTAATGGACGCCAAGTGCTCCCGTGACTTGCTGGAGCTGCCAACCGAGCTCCCCTCCTCCGAGAAGGGGTGGGTTTTTGAGAAGATAACCGACCCTTCCCTGAAGCCGCTGATGAAGAAGATGGAGGACGACCTGAAGAATGATAAGCTGACGGGGGCCATGATGATTAAGGAGTTCCTGATGCAGCGCCTGGTGCCGCTCCAGGACCGCTCCCACCCCTTGTGGAAGCTTCGGGGCGCTGACAACAAGATCCGCGTGCGCCAGGACGCCCTTCCCGAGGAGGATCTAAGCAAGGTGTCACTTTCCTTGACTGGAAAGGATCCAAGTGGTCCTCCGGAGGAATGGCTCCTGTTGTACCATCGAGTCAACGGAGAGGAGATTGCCGCTGCCATGCCAGTCTTCGACGAGTTCGGGCCCGTGCTGACGGGGCCTCCCCTGCCCCCTACCTCCTTGCTGAACCAGTCCTACAGTGACCCCTCCTCCGAGGCCACCGAGGAGGAGGGCGAGGGGGAATCCTTTGCCCCGAGGCAGAGGGAGCTCCTCCATAACTTCCCTGACAATGACGATGAGGACGCGCCTCTGGTGGTGGAGCTGGCTTTCCCCTCCGGGGTCACCACGAGATCCGGGGCGGGCTCCTCGAAGCAGCACAAGCGGTTGACCGTGAAGAAGGGCAGGACCGCACTGATCCCTACGGGAAGTACTCCGGCTTCGCCAGCGGTGTCCCGAGCGGCGCCGACCGCGTGCTCTCCTGCTCCCACGAGTGCGGCCTTGACTACCCTGGCGAAGCCCCCATTGTTGGGCCTGAAGAGGAACTACGTCTTCTCTGACCAGTGAGTGTTTTCCCTTGGCCTTATTCTTGATTCCTGATGCGATGCTCAGTGTCTTCGCCCGTCGTTAAGTAACAGTCGTCAAAGAAGAAGAAGGAGGGCGCTGGGGTTGTCGTGGTCGAGCGTGTCGAGGTGGTCGCCACAGCCCTGGCAAAGAAGAGCGACGCGGCCCCTGCAGTTCCAGCAGCGATGTCGTCTTCTCAGGGTGCGGAAGCCCGTCCTAAGGATGTGTCGGCGTCCTCAACGGGGATGACCCCATTGACACCCATCCTTGCAATGTCCGGTGAAGTCGCCAGGCCTCCGGAGCCCCCACTCCTTCCTGGTGTTATAGCTTCTCCTGCCCTGGTGCCAAGAACGTCTCCTCTCCTGCCTGACATGTAGCTGGGCCATGGCGCTCCTACCGCATCCGGAGCCCTGGAGGAGGCTCGAGTGGCGCTGAACCTTCTCCAAGATGAACTTCAGGGCCCGGACCGGCGCATAGCGTTGGGGCGCCTGGGGCTAATCTCTGGATGGCTCTAGGCTGACGTGTCTGTCCGAGCGTCCTGAAGCTCTGTGGAGGAGGCTGAGAAGGTGTCTGGGGTGGCTGCTGCCGAGCGTGAACTAGCGCGAAAGGAGGCCAAGGAAGCCGAGAATCGGTGCCGCGCGGTGGGGGCTAAGCTGAAGGCTTTTCAGGATCAACAGGCCACCTAGGCCAGCCAGCTCCAGGAGCGAGAGGAGAGACTGAAGGACCAGGAGGCTGCCGTTGCCGATCGCGATGCTAGACTGAAGAAGGCAGCCCTAGAACAGGCTGCGGAGCATGACCGCCTGACGAAGCTGAAAGAGGAGGCGGAGGCAGCCCAGGAGGCCCTTGCCGAGGCCAAAGAAGCAGCCACCATGAAGCGCAGCACCCTCGCCTCCCTTGAGGCGAGGTTCCACAAGACTCAGCGGTTGCTCTTTGGGGGTGATCCCTCGAAAGAAGCGGTGGTGGCCCCAAGGGAGAGCCCTACCGCCCTGCTCCCTGAGGTCGTGGAAGTGCTCGAGGATGCCATCGACGGGTTTGACTCTTTGGTGGAAGGTGAGTCTCGCTTGCTTTCTTCCATGGAGCTTATGTGCGTCTGCAGCCATCTCTATCGTCGGGACGCCAGCTTCGACTTCGCCGCCATCCTCAAGCCCGTGGACTCCAACTCCCACAATGCTGCTGCTGCCGTCGTGAAGAGCTCCGTGGACGCCCTGCTGAGCAAGTTCCTTGTCGTCAGTTTGTGGTTGGGGCCGAGGGGACGGGCAACGCGGCTGGCGATGAGGCTCTGCTGGCGGGCGATGGCGGCACCCAGGGCTGAAGAGGTGGCTTGGTGGCGCTGCTCCTTCCTGTTCATCCTGTATCATGTGGCATGCCTCTTGGAGGTGTTTAAAACTGATTGCTTGGAACAATATGTTTTGTAATAATTAGACTATGGTTCCTCGACTTTCTCTGTTTGCTTTGTTGTTCTGCGTCGGCAGAGCCCGACCCCGTGCATACCTCAGCCGTCATTGGGTCATCCGGATCGCCAGGACAAGCCCAAGGGGTGATGGGCTACGTGGCCAGTTAGGCTCCTGAGACGCGATGCTCAGGAGTCCCCTTTGATGTGCGAACAACTTAGGAAAAAGTGTGAAGGCAAGCCTTGGCATTCTGCGTCGACGGGTGAGGGAGTCCTGGATTAGGGGGTCCTCGGACAGCCGGACTATATCCATATGTCGGACTGTTGAACTATGAAGATACAAGATAGAAGACTTCGTCTCGTGTCCGGGTGGGACTCTCCTTTGCGTGGAAGGCAAGCTTGGTGATTCAAATATGTAGATTCCCTTCTCTATAACCGGCTCTGTGTAACCCTAGCCCCCTCCAGTGTCTATATAAACCAAAGGGTTTAGTCCGTAGGACAACAACAATCATAATCATAGGCTAGCTTCTAGGGTTAGCCTCTATGATCTCATGGTAGATCAACTCTTGTAATACTCATATCCTCAAGATCAATCAAGCAGGAAGTAGGGTATTATCTCCTTCGAGAGGGCCCGAACCTGGGTAAACATCGTGTCCCCCGCCTCCTGTTACCATTAGCCTTAGCCCCACAGTTCGGGACCCCGTACCCAAGATCCGCCGGTTTTGACACCGACGGTAGGGCCCGGCCCCGCGCATACCTCAACCGCCGTTGGGTTGTCCGGATCACCAGGACGAGACCAAGGGTGAGGGGCTATGTGACCAGTTAGGCTCCTGAGATGCGCTGCTCAGGAGTCCCCCCTTAACGTACGAACGACTTGAAAAGGACGAGAGTCAGGCCTTGGCGTTCTGTGTCGGCAGGGGCTGGCCCCGCACATACCTCAACCGCCGTTGGGTCATCCGGATCACCAAGACGAGACCAATAGGTGAGGGGCTACGTGGCCAGTTAGGCTCCTGAGACGCGATGATAAGGGTCCCTGAGGGAGTCCTGGATAAGGGGGTATCCGGACAGCCGGACTATGTACTTTGGCCGGACTGTTGGACTATGAAGATACAAGATTGAAGACTTCGTCCCGTGTCCGGATGGGACTCTCCTTTGTGTGGAAGGCAAGCTTGGCGATTCGGATGATAGATCTCCTTCTCTATAACCGACTCCGTGTAACCCTAGCCCCCTCCAATGTCTACATAAACCAGAGGGTTTAGTCCGTAGGACAACAACAATCATACCATAGGCTAGCTTCTAGGGTTTAGCCTCTACGATCTCATGGTAGATCAACTCTTGTAATACTCATATCATCAAGATCAATCAAGCAGGAAGTAGGGTATTACCTCCATCGAGAGGGCCCGAACCTGGGTAAACATCGTGTCCCTAGTCTCCTGTTACCATTAGCCTTAGACGCATAGTTCGGGACCCCCTACCCGAGATCCGCCGGTTTTCACACCGACATTGGTGCTTTCATTGAGAGTTCCTTTGTGTCGTCGCTATAAGGCTTGATGGCTCATCTCGTTGTCAAGGACAACATCACCACTGGGGGAGCCCTGGCCCTAGGCCAAACTCTCCGGCTGGGCGGCTTCGTCATGACCGCCCGACCGGCTGTCGCGCCGACGATGACTTCTTAGGTCATCGAAAACAGCCTCCACGTCGATTCGGAACTTGCCGAACAGATGGACCCGATGGAGCTCTCCTCCCTTAATGAGCTCTTGGATCGCATCGCCGCCCTGGGCGTCGCTACAGACTATGACGTGATCGGGCTTAAACCCGACCAAAGGGAGATTTACTCTCTGCCAGTCACCCATGAGATAGCGGTAGTGGAAGAGCATCACACAAATTCTCCCTCTATTTTGAGGACAAACTATGTATGGATTTCCGAGCTCTCTGAGCCGGACACCTGCTCGCGGGAGGACATGGCCCAAACCCCGAATTCAGAGTCGGGCGGCAGGCCGAAGAAATTGGGCAACATCCCGGAGCCCGAGCTGTTAAACTCGGAAGTTTCTTGGCCCCTGCGTCTTGGATTGGGGCAGGATTCGAATTCAAAGCCACCCACCCACCCAGATTTATTCAATCTTTCGCATATCAGACAAGAGCCCCAAGAGAGAGTACATCATTACTCGGCCAGATTTCTCCTTGTGATAAATAGGGTCAAGGACTGTCGCGAGGAAGACGCAATCTCCCTCTTTTGCAAAAATTGCACGGACAAAGGGATCCTCAACGCCATAAGTCGCCATGACATAGTACACTTCGCTGACTTAGCGGCCATAGTGCAGAAATACTGCAAAATGGAAAGTGCTTAGAAAACCCAAACAAACTTCTGGGACAATCTGGCTCTCACTAAACCCTTTGTCCGAACTAAAAGGGCAAACTCTCGTCAGTTACCCAATTCAATTACCAAAAAACCAAAGCCCGATAGAAGGCATGGAACTGTATTGGAGGAATGGCTCAATGGGCCTTGCAAACTTCACAACACACCGGATGCCACGCCAACTCATAGCTTTATAGCATGTTGGATACTCCGACAGGTAGCGAAGAGCGGCGAGGATCTCCTCATAAACCATACAGCAGAACAACATCTCGCCGGAAATAACAATACGGTATTGACAGTCTTTGAGACTTTCGCATCAACTAATAGGCGCAAGCGAGCTCAGCGCAGTCTCACCGAAGTTTGCCACGTGGCAACAATAAATCCATGGAACGACACGGCTATAACTTATAACGCCAGTGACGAACCTCAATTCCGAACAGTCCGGGCACCAGCCGCTTTGGTCCTTAGTCCAATCGTGGACGGCTTCCGACTCACTAAAGTGCTCATGGACGGCGGAAGTGGACTAAACCTCATCTACGAGGAAACCCTCAATAAGATGGAAATTGACAAGAACCGCATTGAGCGAAGCAGCACAACCTTCAGGGGAATCATCCCTAGTCGGGAGGCGCGATGTGCAGGAAAAATCACACTGGATGTGGTATTCGGTACGCCGGAGAATTACATGTCCGATGAAATTACATTCCAAGTGGACCCATTTAGCCGCGGATACCACGCCCTCTTAGGGCGGGACGCGTTCACGAGCTTCCAAGCTATACCCCATTACGGGTACATGAAGCTCAAAATTCCCGGGCCCAATGGAATAATCACTCTAGCTAGTGATCCGTACATCGCACTCCGCGCCGAAAATAAAACTGACGCACTAGCCCTGGAGGCATTATCAGAAGCCCTCGTGGTCGAAGAACTGACAACGCTGCAAGCCACGGTGGACAGAGACGACGTGATACTCGAGAAGTGACCCAAGTCCACCTCTTTCAAGCCCGCGGACGAGATAGTCAAATTCCAGGTCCACCCAACGGACCCTACAAAGACAGCTTCCATGGGGACACAGTTGAACCCCACAATAGACGCCGCACTGCGATATTTCCTATGTGAGAATTGGGATATTTTTTTCTGGCATCCTTCAGACATGGCAGGCATCCCATGCAGGCTTGCCGAACACAGCGTCAATATTCTAAAAGGATACAAGCCAGTCAAGCAGACTCTTAGGCGCTTAGAGCCTAAGCGCAAGCCGTAGGAGAAGAGTTAGCCAAGCTACTCGAGGCCGGATTCGTCAGAGACATAAAACATCCGGATTGGCTAGCAAACTTGGTAATGGTACCAAAGAAGGACAAATCCTGGCGCCTATGTGTCGATTTCAAGGACCTCAATAAGGCCTGCCCCAAGGATCCCTTCCCCCTCCCCCGCATTGATCAAATCATCGACGCCACCGTAGGACACGACTCATTGTGTTTCCTCGACGCATACTCCGGATACCATCAGATCAAGATGGCGGAGTCTGCCCAAGCCGCAACGGCCTTCATTACGCCATACGACCCCTTCTGTTTCAACACCATGCCCTTCGGGCTCAAAAACAGCAGCGCAACCTATCAACGCATGATTAAGACATGCCTGGAAAAACAAATCGGCAAAATAGTAGAGGCTTACGTAGACGACGTGGTCATTAAAACAAGACATGTTGAAACTTTAATAGATGACTTGAGGCTCATGTTCGACAACCTCCGAACATACGACATCAAGCTCAACCCGGAGAAATGTGTCTTCGGTGTACCCTCCGGGAAATTTCTCGGCTTCATCGTTTCCAATAGAGGAGTTGAAGCAAATCCGGCAAAAATCTGAGCTCTGTCATAGTTGGCTATCCCAACAGACCTCAAGCAGATCCAGAAACTAACTGGATGTGTGGCTGCTTAAGCCACTTTATCTCCCGATTAGGAGAAAAGGCACTACCTCTTCATCGCCTTCTCCGACGCACCGAACACTTCGAGTGGTCGGATGCGGCCACGGCAGGACTGGAAGAAATAAAGGCCCTCTTGGCCACCAATCCAGTCTTGACCGCACCAAATACTAGCGAACCCATGCTATTATACATAGCCGCACACACCAAGTTGTAAGTGCAGTGCTCGTCGTCGAGCGAGAAGCAGACGGACACAAGTTGCCACTCCAAAAGTCGGTATATTACATGTCCACTGTCCTCACTCCATGCAAATCTCGGTACCCACACTATCAAAAGATAGCGTATGCGGTCTTCATGGCATCCCGGAAGCTACAACACTACGTTCAAGAGTGTTCGATTATGGTGGCCTCCGAAGTACCACTCAATGATATAATAAACAACCGCGATGCAACGGGCCAAATTGCTAAATGGGCTATCGAGCTCCTTCCGTTCGACATAACATACAAACCATGGCGGACCATTAAGTCGCAAGTTCTGGCAGACTTTGTCGCCGAATGGACAGAAGCCGAACTCCCTAAAGAGTATGGCGCGTACTCCAATTGGATCATGCACTTCGATGGCTCTAAAATGCTGGCCGGATTGGGAGCAGGTGTTGTCCTGACATCCCCCACCGGAGACAAGGTTCAATACATACTCCAAATACTATACACAGACTCCAACATGTAGCCGAATACGAGGCTCTGTTGCATGGTCTTCGGATGGCAGTCTCCATGGGCATCCAATGCCTCGAAGTGCGCGGGGACTCGAACCTCGCAATATCTCAGATAAATGGAGACTTTGATGCCAAAGATCCGAAAATGGCGGCTTATTGTAATGCCGTCCTCAAGATGTCAGCTCGGTTCGAGGGGCTCAAATTCCACCATGTGGTCAGAGAAAATAATCAAGCGGCGGATGTCCTCGCCCTCATCGGCGCTAAACATGACCCTGTCCCACCTAATATATTCCTGGAAAGGCTCTTCAAGCTATCTGTGGTACGGGAAGGGGAGTCCGGCAATATTAGTCCGGCTCCGCATACAATCCCAGATTCCGAACCATCTGACGTAATAGGAGGCTCTGCCACCGAAATAACACCTTCGGCCCACGAAATCATGGCTGTCATCGCCTGTGGACCAAGCCCTTCTTAGCCTACCTAAATAGGCAAGAGCTCCCTGAGGACCAAAATGAGGCACGTTGTATTGTGCGACGCTCTAAGGCCTACAAAGTCCATGAAGGAGTGCTCTACAACAAAAGTACTACCGGAGTGCTCCAAAGATGCATCTCCGAAGAGGAAGGGCGGCAGCTCTTATCTGAAATCCATTCCGGACTCGGCGGGCACCACGCTGTAGCTCGGGAACTTGTAAGCAAGGCCTTCCGTATAGGTTTTTACTGGCCGACAGCCCGAGCAGATGCACAGGACCTTGTCCAACATTGTGTTGGTTGCCAACTCTTCACCAATCAGACCCATATGCCCCCTACCGCTCTCCAAACAATCCCCATAACTTGGCCCTTCGCGGTCTGGGGGCTGGATATGGTTGGACCTCTCAAAGGGGGAAGCCATAAGAAAAAATACTTATTGGTCATGGTGGACAAGTTCACCAAATGGATACAAGCCAAACCAGTTAAAACGGCCGAATCCGGACCAGTCATAGACTTCATATCAGGGGTCGTGCACCGTTACGGTGTCCCCCACAGCATCATCACTGACAATGGCTCAAATTTCACAGCCGATGAGGTGAAAACTTGGTGCAGCAACATGGGCATTAAGCTCGATTACGCCTCTGTCTATCACCCCCAAACAAACGGTCAAGTCGAGCATGCAAATGGTCTCATCATGAGCGGAATCAAACCCAGACTAGTGCGATCCTTGAAGGAATCAGACACGCATTGGGTCGAGGAGCTCGACTCCGTACTCTGGGGGCTGTGGACCACGCCGAATCGTACCACCGGATACACACCATTTTTACGGTGTACAGCGCAGAAGCAGTGCTACCCTGTGACATAATCGATGACTCACCTCGCGTGCGCATGTACAAAGAGAAGGAAGCCGAGCTAGATCGGCAGGACAACTTAGATGCTCTGGAGGAGGAGCGTGACGTAGCAAAAGCCCATTCCGCATTCTATCAGCAACAGGCTCGAAGGTATCAAAGCAGAGAAGTACGGGCCAAAACTTATAACATTGGCAAACTAGTTCTACGCCTCCCTGAGAAGAAGAAGGACAAGCTCAAACCCAAGTGGGAGGGTACCTTCATCATTGATAAAGTTCTCACCGGAGGAGCGTACCGCCTATGCAATGCATCTGATAACAGACTCGAGCCAAACCCATGGAACATGGCCAGACTCCGAAGATTCTACGCCTAGTGCCGAACTCAGGGTTCGTCTCCTCACCTCCGCCTCTTCAATTATGTTCTCTTCCTTCCTTTCTCGCCTTATTTTCCTTTCCACACACAGCCTTACAAAACTGTATGGATGCTTTGATCGCTCCGGCCACACTATGCGTGCACACTATACCTAGGGGCTTCCTATACGGAAGCTAAATATAACCACTTTAATGGCTCTCTGCCAGCCCCATATGCGTTTTATTTCCATATGTGCCTTTTCTTGACCATTATATGCATCGATATGACTTAAGTTTTGGCCATGCTGGATTGCCTGGCTCTTGTGTTTATGCCCTATGTTCCCGTTAATTCGGCTAGGGCATAAGGGGAGCACCTCTGTGATTGTTACTGCCGGTTCAGCCGGACGTGTACCTCATACTGGGTGAAGCCGAAAGCTAGCGTTCTTAAGGGAATATTTGGTCGGTGAAAAAAAGATGTTTCCGTTTATTACAACGTGAATCCCCAGATGTTTTGTTTCCTGCGCTTCTGTTCACAGTTCGGACATGCATATCGATGCATGCGCACCCAGAGAAAGGAACCCCTAACGGAACTATTCTCTCTGGAAGATGTTTCTTACTATCCATGTAATATAACATAACTAGTTGGGTACTTGTCTGTTCAAGCACTTATGACCCCTACGCCTGGTTTCCATGCATACCCCGGTTTTTCATAATTGTGCGGGTATTCGGATACACTCCAGACTATCGGGTCCGGGGGCTAAAGCAAAAAGGTCCGCCATGACAAATGATTTTCAATCCGGCTAGGGACTACATAGGTCCATTCAAATTACATAGTCACTTAGATTGGCTATATTCTTCCTCTACACCATCCAACAGGTTGTCTAGCTTACAATCCTGTTGGGAATACTTTGCTGCTAATGCTACTTGGTCATATACCAGACTTATAGGTATCTCTTGCCCATCTGCCCCCACTAGTCCGACTTCGGCCATATGGTTCGGGTCAGCCTTGGCGTATCGCGTCTTCACCATGGCCCAGGCTTCCCTCGCGCCTTGTCGGCAGGCTGATATCTTCCATAACCGGAAGCACCGCTATGCTCCTTTGAGCATCTCCACAAGCTCGCTCATGCCTCCTGGCAGGGAAGCGGATGGCCACAAGGCCTGGGCAATACCCTGCATCACCTGTCGTGCTCGTTCGTGCAGTTGTGAAAGATCTTGCAGCATATCGCCTGCGGATCCGGGCATCTCCTCTTCAGGATGGCCCGTTAGCATACCTGCAGAGATAACTCTGTCAATACGCTTCCTCGCCGAACTAAAACTACAGTTCTTTTAAGCACTTACTATAAATGCCGCGTCGAAGCCTCCTATTCTCCTTCACGGAGTCAGCAAGCTGAGCCCGAACATCTTTTAATTCGATACTTAGTCGGATATTAGCATCTTGGAGATTATTTCTCTCCTGAATAGCCTTCGTCAGCACACGCTCGCCCGCCTTCAGCTGACTTCGCAGATGTGGCTCACTATCTTCCACAATCTTTGGATTCTCTCCGGGATTGTATGTAGCATCTTTTGTTAGACCTATAAGCCGTGCCGAATAAATAACTGGTATACATCCTTACATGTTCCGTTATTAAGGCAAGTCTTACCAGAAGAGGCCCTTTTTGATTCCTCTTGTTCGGCAACAACGGCCTTCAGCTGGGTCTTACATTCCTCCAGTTCTTGATATAAATGGGTATTCTTCTCTATAAGAACCTATGCATACAATGATCCTTAAATCAGTTGCGCCAACTATTTCAAGTCTCAGGGGCTACTACTATAGAGAATCCAAAGCCTGTCCGCATATCCGTATATCCTTCACATACTGGTCCGTTGCTCTGGCAAGTCCATCTTGAGCGGCGCGAATATATGTGTCTCCGGACTTGAAGGCATCGAAAGCCTCCTCGGAGAAAATACCATTGCGGAGTACGGCCCGTCTGCACCGGTGATTCATGGCGCTCCTCACTTCGGAGTTCGAAGTGGAAAGCCTGTCCGCATCCTCTGTGGGAGGGCAATTCGGCATTGTCCCCACATCAGCCTCCACCCGTGAGTCCGATTCAGGAATCCGGCTGCTTGAGGTATGGTCGGCAGGGGATCCGGATGTAGTTCGGCAGATGTTTTTTCTGCCAGGACACAATGCAAACTGTCACATTTCGGCAAAGATAATCATAGAGCAAGCTTAATTTGTACCTCTGCCCCGGCGTCTCAGTCCTAACCGCCTTCCTCTTACGCCTGCCCGGACCAGATGCCCTTTGCTGATGAGCCCCCGTGGGCTCGGCACAGCGTCCCGATGACCGTTTCTGCAAAAATACAACATGTGCACTTAAGGCACGACATAATTCGGAATTTAGGGCTCCGACTTTACTTACGTTCGACACCAGAAGCAGCCCGGGATAATCAGCAAGGATGGCCACTAAAGCGCCGTCGCGGCTTGCTTGATAAAATGTTCCATCGACAAGCTCCACGGATATATCCGGATCTTCTTCAAGTCTGGGGTCGAGATCTCAGCCAGGATCCTCTGGCTGAGGAGGTGGGCTGTTGAACTCTTCCACGGCCCTTCTCAGTTCCTGCTTTGAAAATAGCAAGATAAATGATTGGAGACAAAGGACACATGAATGAATAGAGTCAAGCAAGGAGTGACAACTTACCCAGCTTGGGGGGTTGTACATGGAAAATCCATCCCGCGGCTTAATGCGGAGAAACTCCTCTTCTTCCCCTTTGTACAAATCGGACAATATTTTTGCCAGTGCGGTGGCAGAGTCCGGACCTTTACGATCGCAGCGGGTGGCATCGTCTTCTTCGTTGAATTGCCACGTGGGTTTCCCCCGATATTGAAGTGGCTGCACCCCCCGCATTATGCATCTTGATATGACCTCTATTATTGTCAATCCTGATTTGGCCAGAATTTTTATCCTGCCCATCAGATAGAGGACCTCTCTGTCGTCTTCCTCATGGGGGCTCCGCGGGCGCCAGTTTTGGCGTTTCTTCAGTGGGGTGTTGGTAAACTCAGGAAGGCCCAACCGGACAGGGTCCGGAAGGGGAACATCATCTACATAAAACCACTCCGAAGGCCAGTCTTTGGATGCCTTCTTTGGAGTGTCGGACAGGTATCCGGCCTGAGCGATGCGCCATATTTCGGCTCCGCCCACTTGATATATAGATCCCTCCTGATTGCGAGGGACGAGGCAGAATAGCCTCTTCCATAACTCGAAATGAGCTTCGCAACCCAGGAATAGCTCGCGGAAGGCAACATACCCTGCGATGTGCAGTATGGCGGCAGGAGTGAAGTTGTGCAGCTGGAGACCATAGAACTCCAGGAGCCCGCGGAGGAATGGGTGGATTGGAAACCCAAGCCCTCTCAGCAAATATGGGACAAGGAATATCCGCTCCCCTCTGGATGGGTTCGGAAAGTTCTCCGCTTGCTCCCCTCCATTATAGGTGGCTAGTTCGGCTCGGATGGGGACCATGTACGTAGGCGGAAGGAACCCCTGGGTCTGCAACTCTACTAATCGGCTATATGGGACAGAGCACTTTTCCCAATCACCTGGCTTAGAGCTAAGGGTGTGGGAGGTGGAGCTTCGGCGGCCAGCCATGATGTAGTGGCTTTTTTCCGGGCACGCTCTGTTGAATGCTTGTTGGGAGGAAGATGGTGTGATTTAGATCTCAGTATCCCCGTCTCTTCAAATAGATGGTTGGCTTACAGGGTCAGGGTGGCAAATGTAAAAATGCCCTGACTTCTCGTATTCACTTGACACGTGGAGATGGCCATTATTGAAGCACAAAAGTCGAGGAGTATGACATTAATGGGAGGCCGGACACTGTTTGCTACGACAGGTACTCTGGACATGGAGAAGAACCCGCCTTGCAATGCCGAAGACAATTTGCCCGCCGGACTCATCGTCATTTAAGCCTGGTTCAGGGGCTACTGAGGGAGTCCTGGATAAGGGGGTATCTAGACAGCCGGACTATGTACTTCGGCCGGACTGTTGGACTATGAAGATACAAGATTGAAGACTTCGTCCCGTGTCCGGATGGGACTCTCCTTTGCATGGAAGGCAAGCTTGGCGATTCGTATGACAGATCTCCTTCTCTGTAACCGACTCTGTGTAACCCTAGCCCCCTCCAGTGTCTATATAAACCGGAGGGTTTAGTCCGTAGGACAACAACAATCATACCATAGGCTAGCTTCTAGGGTTTAGCCTCTACGATCTCGTGGTAGATCAACTATTGTAATACTCATATCATCAAGATCAATCAAGCAGGAAGTAAGTTATTACCTCCATCGAGAGGGCCTGAACCTAGGTAAACATCGTGTCCCTAGTCTCCTGTTACCATTAGCCTTAGATGCACAGTTCGGGACCCACTACCCAAGATCCGCCGGTTTTGACACCGACAGTCCCCCTTGACGTATGAACCGACCATCATACCTTTCCTCGCTGGGCTCTCGCTCGGGAGGTGCACACGAAGACGAGGTCTGTGGGACCTGGCAAGGTGGGTTACGCTAGGCGTGACCTGAGCGTAGCCCCCGTGCCCAGCCCCCTCGCGCTACCCTCCTGAGGGAGAGCAGCGCGGTGAGGCTAGACACTGAGCCTGGAGGCTCCCTAAGGTTAATGTAGCCACGAGGCCACCCCCAGTTGTTTATCACCAGCGCGGAGCATAGCGCTTCCGCTCTTGCACAGGCATAGCCGCTCCTCGGTAGTGTCGGCGGCCAACGCGGAGCATGGTGCTTCCACTAGTGCGTGGGAGGGGGCTCCCTTTGAGGAGAGCCCCCGAGGCGTGTACAGCCCCGCCCTGACATGTGGCTTGCACGGCAGGGCTGGAGGAGGTGTGTATGGGCACCTGTGAGCCAGCACGGGACTCACGAGGCCCTACCTCAAGGCGGGTTGCGCCTGAACTTGATTAGGAGCACTTGTGTCAGTCCTGCAAGATGGTTACGCGGCCTGCACCGAATGAGCCTCCTGAGGTTATTGCATGAGAAGGCCAGACACCAACGACTCTAGGAGGTGACCTGAACGGGGCTGGCTCGCCAAACAGAGCTCAGCCGTTGGGTTTATCGATGTTGTAGGGACGGACCCGAGCATAGCCGCCGTGCCCAGTCTTCTCATGCAAAGATCCTGAGGAAAAACAGCCGGCGCACGGTTCCCGTGGCCACAGGGGCACCAGGTCACGCGCCCTCACTCATCCGCCCGCGATTAGCTCATGCGAGAACAAGGCACCAAGGGCCATGGGAGGTGGCGTACACGGGGACTGGCCACGTGAGCCAGAGCTCAGCCTCTTGGATTTAGCGACGCTGCAGGGATGGACCCGAGCACGAACGCCATGCTAGTCCTTATTCATGAGGCGGTCGCGGGGGGGGGGGCTCGCAAGGGCGCGAGACGTTGTTGGTGACGAGGCGCCAGTCAGGCAGTTGATAATCTCAAGGTAGCTTGGAAAGAAAGGTAAACTAGTTCTGACAGGCGCAAAAGAGATACATGCCGCAGGGACGAACCCACATGGCTTGGGGATGATGCAGCCCGACGGGCACCCCCAACTGAATGAGCTAAAGAGATGTCACCTGGTACCGTCACTGAATAGATGTCGGAGTAGTAGAAGACGCACGCTGCTGGAGTTGTTCCTCATGAGCCGCCTTGGCCCCGAGCCTCGAGAGGCCCAGGGGGGCCCGGAAGGCTTCTGAAGATGCACCTCCATCTCCACCAGGGTCGCCTGGTGTAGGTGTCAAAACCGGCGGATCTTGGGTAGGGGGTCCCAGACTGTGCGTCTAAGGCTAATGGTAACAGGAGGCGGGGGACATGATGTTTACCTAGGTTCGGGCCCTCTCGATGGAGGTAATACCCTACTTCCTGCTTGATTGATCTTGATGATATGAGTATTACAAGAGTTGATCTACCACGAGATCGTAGAGGCTAACCCTAGAAGCTAGCCTATGATTATGATTGTTCTTGTCCTACGGACTAAACCCTCCGGTTTATATAGATATCGGAGGGGGCTAGGGTTACACAGAGTCGGTTACAGAGAAGGGAATCTACATATCCGAATCGCCAAGCTTGCCTTCCACACAAAGGAGAGTCCCACCCGGACACGAGACGAAGTCTTCTATCTTGTATCTTCATAGTCCAACAGTCCGGCATAAGTATATAGTCCGGCTGTCCAAGGACCCCCCTAATCCAGGACTCCCTCAGTAGCCCCTGAACCAGGCTTCAATGACGATGAGTCCGGCATGCGGATTGTCTTCGACGTTGCAAGGCAGGTTCCTTCTCCGAATTCTCCAGAGTACCTGTTGTGATGAGTAGTGTCCGGCTTCCCATTTAATGTGGCACTCATCGGCTTCTGTACCTTGATAATGCCAGTCTCCACGTGTCGAGCGAATGCGAGAAGCCGGGGCATTTTTATATTTGCCAACCTGACCATGTAAATAAATCGTCTATTAAAGAGATGGAGATCCTTAGATCAAAATCACATCATCTTTCCCAAGCGAGGATCGATCAGAGCGCGCCCGAAAAAACCATCCCATCATGGCCGCAACCACAGCTCCTCCTCTCGCCATCATAGCACCAAGAAAAGTGATTGGGATAAGTGTACCGTACACCACGGTCGCCTGGTGGAGTTGCAGACCCAGGGGTTTCTCCCACTTGCATACCTTGTCCCCGTTCAAGCCGGATTAGCCACCTATGACGGCGGGGAGCAAGCGGAGAGTTATTCCAACCCATCCAGGGGGGAGCAAGTGTGCCTTGTCCCTTACATGCTGAGGGGCATTGGATTTCTGATCCATCCATTCCTTCGCGGGCTCCTGGAGTACTACGGCCTTTGGCAGCACAATTTTACCCCCGCCTCTATCCCGCACATCGCAGGTTATGTCGCCCTTTGTGAGTTATTCTTGGGTTGCGAAGCTCATTTCGAGCTATGGAAGAGGCTGTTCTGGCTCGTCCCCCGCAATCAGGAGGGATCAATATTCCAAGTGGGCGGAGCCAAAATATGGCGCATCGCCGGGACCGGATACCTATCTGGCACCCCAAAGAAGACATCCGAAGACTAGCCTTCCGAGTGGTTTTATATAGAGGATGTCTCCCTTCCTGACCCTATCCGAATGGGTCTTCCGGAGTTTACAAATGCCCCATTGAAGAAACGCCATAGCTGGCGTCCTCGGAGCCCCCAGGAGGAAGATAGCAGAGAGGTCCTTCAATTGATGGGCAGGATAAAAATGCTTGCCCGATCCGGATTAACAATAATCGAGGTTATGTCTATATGCGTAATGCGGGGAGTGCAGCCGCTCCAGTATCGGGGGCGTCCCAGTGGCACTTCAACGGAGAAGATGATGCCACCCGCTGTGGCCGGAAAGGCCCAAACTCTGCCGCCGCTCTGGCGAAAGTATTGTCCGATCTATACAAAGGGGAAGAAGAGGAGTTCCTCCGCATTAAGCCACGGGATGGATTTTCCATGTACAACCCTCCTAGCTGGGTGAGTGGCCATCCTTTACTCAACTCTATCTATTCCCGTGGTTTTTATCACAAGTATTTATCTTGCCGGTCCATGTCAGGAAACGCGGAAAGCTATGAGGGAGGTCCACAGCCCGCCTCCATAGCCAGAGGACCCCAACCAGGCCCTCGACCCTGGACTCGAAGAGGATCCGGACATATTCGTGGAGTTTGATGGCAGCGTGTTTTACCAGGCGAGCTGCAATAGCGCTTTGGTGGCCGTTACTGCCGATTATCCCGACCTTCTCCTAGCATCACATGGAAGTAAATAGGAGACTTATCTTTCAAAAAGGATTTCACTCCTTCCGCCTTACACACCGCACATATATTATGCTATAAAGGGAAGGCTATTGGCACGTCATGCCGAACCGACGGCAAGTCACCAACAAGAGGCGCCCAAGCCGGGAAGGCTTAAAAGGAAAGCGAGCAGGACCGAGACACCATCGAAGAGGTATGTTTTAAAACCTGCTCCGTGATTGTCATCTTTTTAAAATATAACAATGTCTAATGTGTCCTGACAGAAAGAGTATTCTCCGGAATGTATCCGGAGATCCTTCTCACCATGCCTCTACCAGCTGGTCTCCAGAACCGGCCTCAAGGGCGGAGGCTAACGTGAGGACAACACCGGATGGTCCTCCTACAGAGGATGCAGATAGAATATTTGCTATAAATACCAAAGTGGAGAGTGCTATGAATCATCGACGTCGACGGGCCGCACTCCGCGACCCTAATTTCTCCAAAGAGGCGTTCAATGCCTTTAATTCGGGAGACGCGTAGATTCGAGCTGCTCAAGATGGGCTTGCTAGAGTCACAGACCAGTATTTAAAAGATATATGGGTAAGCGAAATCTGATAATTACGTATATCAGTAGCCCCTGAGACTGGAAACAGTTGGCACAACTGATTTAAGGATCATTGAATGAACATGTTCTTCTGAGAAGAATGCCCTTTTGTCCCAAGAGCTGGAGAAGTGTCAAGCCCAACTAAGGGCTGCCGCTGCCGAAATAGAGGGGTCCAAGATGGCCTCACTAGGTAATAATTTTATCTAGAAAAACCTAAGTACATGTACCAGGTGGTATTCAACGCGTCGCGGATCTAACGATAGATTCTGCAGAGAAGTCCGGAGTGAATCCGGAGATCCTGCAAGAGGATGGACAAAGAACGCAATGACAACAAGAAGCTGGCGAGCTAGTGCTTACATGAGTCAGGCAGGAGAAAAACGATCTCCAAGATGCCAATATCCGACTGAGCATAGAATTACAACATGTTCGGGCTCAGCTGGCTGACTTTGTGAAGGAGAATAAAAGGCTCCAACGCGGCATTTTTAGTATGTGCTCGAACGAACCATTATATAGTTCGGCGAAGAAATGGGCTAACAGAGTTATGTCTGCAGGTATATTGACCGGTCATCCTGAAGAGGAGATGCCCAGATCCACAGGCGATCTTCTGCAAGAGCTTTTGCAACTGCACAAACAATTTCAACAAGTGATGCAGGGTATTGTGATACGTCTCCGTCGTATCTACTTTTCCAAACACTTTTGCCCATGTTTTGGACTCTAATTTGCATGATTTTAATGGAGCTAACCCAGACTGACGTTGTTTTCAGCAGAACTGCCATGGTGTTATTTTTGTGCAGAAATAAAAGTTCTCGGGATGACCTGCAAATCCACGGAGATAAATTTTGGAAAATATAAAAAATATTTGCGAAAGAATCAAGGCCAAGGGGCCCATACCCTGTCCACGAGGGTGGGGGGCACGCCTCCTCCCCTGGGCACGCCCCCCTATCTCATGGGCCCCTGATGCTCCACCGACCTGAACTACAACTCCATATATTCTGTTTCGTAGTGAAAAAATCAGAGAGGAAGTTTCATCATGTTTTACGATACGGAGCCGCCGCCAAGCCCTAAAACCTCTCGGGAGGGCTGATCTGGAGTCCGTTAGGGGCTCCGGAGAGGGGGATTCATCGTTGTCATCATCATCAACAATCCTCCATCACCAATTTCATGATGCTCACCGCCATGTGTGAGTAATTCCATCGTAGGCTTGCTGGACGGTGATGGGTTGGATGAGATTTACCATGTAATCAAGTTAGTGTTGTTATGGTTTGATCCCTAGTATCCACTATGTTCTGAGATTGATGTTGCTATGACTTTGCTATGCTTAATGCTTCTCACTAGGGCCCGAGTGCCATGATTTCAGATCTGAACCTGTTATGTTTTCATTAATATATGTGAGTTCTTGATCCTATCTTGCAAGTCTATAGTCACCTATTATGTGTTATGATCCAACAACCCCAAAGTGACAATAATCCTGATACTTCTCGGTGATGACCGTAGTTTGAGGAGTTCATGTATTCACTATGTGTTAATGCTTTGGTCCGGTACTCTATTAAAAGGAGGCCTTAATATCCCTTAGTTTCCATTAGGACCCCGCTGCCATGGGAGGGTAGGACAAAAGATGTCATGCAAGTTCTTTTCCATAAGCATGTATGACTATATTCGGAATACATGTCTACATTACATTGATGAACCGGAGCTAGTTCTCTGTCACCCTAGGTTATAACTATTACATGAAGAATTGCATCCGACATAATTATCCATCATTGATCCAATGCATATGAGCTTTTCACATATTGTGCTTTGCTTATTTACTCGTCCGTTGCTACTGTTACAATTACTACAAAACTGCTATCTTTACTTTTGCCACTGTTATCATTACTATCATACTACTTTGCTACTAAACACTTTGCTGCAGATACTAAGTTATCTAGGTGTGGTTGAATTGACAACTCAACTGCTAATACTTGAGAATATTATTTGGCTCCCCTTGTGTCGAATCAATAAATTTGGGTTGAATACTCTACCCTCGAAAACTGTTGCGATCCCCTATACTTGTGGGTTATCAAGACTATTTTCTGGCGCCGTTGCCGGGGAGCATAGCTCTATTCTTTGAGTCACTTAGGATTTATATCTGCTAATCACTATGAAGAACTTCAAAGATCAAAGAACTAAAACTTATCCCTCAACTATGAGGGGAGGTAAGGAACTGCCATCTAGCTCTGCACTTGATTCTCCTTTTGTTATGAGTAAGCTTGCGAAGCCTAAACCTGCTACTGCTATGAATTCTGATATGTCGCATGTTATTGATGATGCCACTTCTACTATGCATGATACTTATGATGAAACTACTTCTATGCTTGATACTACTGTGCCATTGGGTGAATTTCTTGATGAACAACTTGTTAGAGCTAGGGAGAATGAAATTATTGAAACTGATAATATTGATGATAGTGATGATGAAGGTTCTCCCCCTAACTATCAATTGCCTGTTGTTCCTGAGGGTTATGTTATGGATGAAGAAACTGCTAGAGATTTTCTTGCTTGCAATGATAGATTAGATCTTAAGAAATTTTTAGCTAAGCTGAAACAGAAAACTCTGAATGCTAGAATGGAATATGACCCTGCTTTTGCTACTTCACCTATCTTTGTTACTAATAAGGATTATGAATTCTCTGTTGATCCTGAGATAATTACTTTAGTTGAATTTGATCCTTTCTATGGCACTGAATCTGAAACTGTTGTGGCACATCTTACCAAGTTGAATGATATAGCCACCCTGTTTACTAATGATGAGAAGTCCTACTATTATTATATCCTTAAGATATTTCTGTTCTCATTAAAGGGTGATGCTAAAACTTGGTTTAATTCTCTTGATCCTGGTTGTGTGCGTAGTCCCCAGGATATGATGTATTACTTCTCTGCTAAATATTTCCCTGCTAATAAGAAACAAGCTGCCTTGCGGGAAATATATAATTTTCTGCAAATCAATGAAGATAGTCTCCCACAAGCTTGGGGGAGGCTTCTCCGATTACTTAATGCTTTGCCTGATCATCCTCTTAAGAAAAATGAAATACTTGATATCTTTTATAATGGACTAACTGATGCTTCCAAGGACCACTTAGATAGTTCTGCTGGTTGTGTTTTCAGGGAAAGAACAATCGACCAAGCTAAATTGTTATTGAATAATATGTTGACTAATGAAAATAATTGGACCGTTTCTGAGCCAATTCTTGAGCCAATTGAGCCAACTCCTGAGCCTATTCCAAAACCAAATCCGAAGAAGAGGGGTGTTTTATTTCTCAGTCCTGAAGATATGCAAGAAGCAAAGAAATCAATGAAAGAAAAAGGTATTAAAGCTGAAGATGTTAAAATGTTACCTCCTATTGAAGAAATACATGGTCTTAATATACCTCCTGTTGAAGAAACACATTGTCTTGATAACCTGACACGGGTAGTGAAGGTAAATTCTCTCAATAGATATGATAAAGTTGAAATCCCGTCTACTAAATTTGCTAGCCAGTGCTTAGATGAATTTGATGTCTTTTTGGATAAACAAGCAAATTTTAATGATTATGTTAGTAGACAATTGAAAAATAATGCTTATATGATTGGACTCTTGAGTGATTATATGTCTAGAGTTAAGGGTGAACTTAAACTCACTAGTAAACATGTTTGTATGGTCACCACTCAAGCTGAACAAGTACTTAAGGCTCAGAATGAATTGCTTGATGAATTAAATAATAAACATGACTTTGTTGTTAGAGTGGCTACTAGAACTGGTAAAATGACTCAGGAACCTTTGTATCCTGAAGGCCACCCTAAGAGAATTGAACAAGATTCTCAGAAAAATAACCTAGATGCTCCTAGTTCTTCTAAAAAGAAGAAAAAGAAAAATGATAGGACTTTGCATGCTTCTACTGAACCTAATGAAGAAACATCTGAGAATCCTAATGACACTTCTATCTCTGATGCTGAAACACAATTTGAGATGAACATGAACCTAATGATAATGCTAATGATGATGTTCATGCTCAACCTAGTAATAACAATGGTATAGAAATTGAACCTGTTGTTGATCTTGATAACCCACAATCAAGAAATCAACGTTATGATAAGAGAGATTTTGTTGCTAGGAAACATGGTAGGGAAAGAGAACCATGGGTTTAGAAACCCATGCCTTTTCCTCCTAAACCGTCCAAGAAAAAGGATGATGAAGATTTTGAGCGCTTTGCTGAAATGATTAGACCTATCTTCTTACGCATGCGCTTAACTGATATGCTTAAATCAAACCCTTATGCTAAATACATGAAAGATATCATTACAAATAAAAGGAAAATACCCGAAGCTGAAATCTCCACCATGCTTGCTAACTATACTTTTAAGGATGGAATACCTAAGAAACTTGGTGATCCCAGAGTACCTACTATACCATGCTCCATCAAAAGAAATTATGTTGAAACTGCTTTATGTGATTTAGGAGCCGGTGCCAGTGTTATGCCTCTTTCCTTATACCGTAGACTTGAATTAAGTAAGTTGACACCTACTGAGATATCCCTGCAAATAGCTGATAAATCAACTGCTATACCTGTCGGCATTTGTGAGGACGTGCCTATTGTTGTTGCAAATGTTACTATCTTAACAGACTTTGTCATTCTTGATATCCTCGAGGACGACAGTATGTCGATTATCCTTGGTAGACCCTTTTTAAATACTGCAGGTGCTGTTATTGATTGCAACAAAGGCAATGTCACCTTTCATGTTAATGGAAATGAGCATACGATACACTTTCCGAGGAAACAACCTCAAGTTCACAGTATAAATTCTATTGGGAAAATTCCATCAATTATATTTGGAGGTTTTGAATTTCCTCTTCCTACTGCAAAGAAAAAGTATGATATTCTTATTATTGGGGATGTTCATATCCCCGTTGAGGTAACCTAGTGTCACTTTGAAATTTCTCTGATTTTATGTGATTCGAAATGAGTTTGTTAACAAGACTTGATCAACCTTGTTAGTGGATTCCTTTTGATGATCATGAGATGGATGAAACTAGAAGGCACCACCTTCTGTACCCTCTCTTTACTTCCTCTTAATTAGAATAAATAAAGTAGAAATAGTATATTTTGTCTGTTTTCTGAATTATCCATGCAATAAAAATATCCCGAAAATAAAAGTTCTCCAAATACCATGCCAATTTAATATGATTTTTCTGGAATATTTGAGAATATTTGACACTGAGAACACAACAGGGGGAGCAAGCACCTGGCCACGTGGGTCCAGAGTGCGCCCACCCCTACAGGGCACGCCCCCCTGCCTCATGGACCTACGGTGGCTCCCCTCCACTTATTCCTGCACCCACACACTCCATCTTCCTCCCAAAAAAAATCCCCATCCAGCTCAAGCACGAGTTCTAGCTCGTTTTGCTGTGATTTTCAATCTCCTTGCTCAAAGCTCCATTCACAAAACTGCTTTGGGAGATTGTTGCTTGGTATGTGACTCCTCCAATGATCCAATTAGTTTTTGTTCTAGTGTTTTATTCATTGCAAATTCTTGCTGCCTTGGTGACCCTGTTCTTGAGCTTGCATGTTAAATTTATGAGGTCCCAAGTAATTCTAATGCATGATATAGGCTCTAGGCACTTATCGGAGTAGTTGCTATCAATTATATTGAGTTTGTTTCACTTTTATTTTGAGTCATTAATTTTTTAGAAATATTGCAGAAAAAGAAATATGTTCAGGAAATGTACCAAGGGGGTTCTTCAAGGAAGAAAGGACCCCGACTCGCTATACGTGAGCTGGACGACAAACCACCAAGGGAAGCTGATGTGCGGCCCTGTGAATGGCTGTTAGAGCCGTTTATGGTTGCAGCGGGTATCGAGGATGAATTTGATGCATATGTGCGTAATGCTGACCTTGAGGAATTCATGCAAGATAGTGCCCGCAATACCAGTACTTAACTGATTCATTTGTGAGAAGGTTTAAATTTACATCCTCGCGCAATTCTCATAGTGTCCTGTTTGATATTTATGATATATCATACACCATGGACCTAGAAGATTTTACTACTGCTTTCAAACTCCCGCAGTGGGGAAGTGTTAATGAACCTAGTAAATCTGAATATAAAGACTTTCTTGCTAGTATCACTGTGGGAGAATCTAGGGAAATAGCACAAGCTACCATAGGGAGCATTCATTTTCCTTCTATACATTATTTTGCTCTCTTCATTGGTAGATGCATTAATGGTAAATATGAAGCATGTCACATGTGTGTTCCTGATCTTTGTGTTCTCAAGAGTGCTTTATTAGGTGATAAACAATACAACTTGGGGGCAATTGTTGCACATAGGTTGCATCATAATGGTTTAGCTGGAGATCTTTTTGGAGGAATTTATGCAACCCGTGTGGCTAATTATCTTGATATACCTATACATGGAAATGATACGGAGTTGCTTCCCGCCTATCTAGATTATAACACCATGGTTAGTCATCATTTTCTTGAGAGGAATGACCAATTCCTCCAATATCGACTAATCTTTGTCAGACGTCGTGCTATCCATATTACTCTCCCTGCTCCTACCCTTTTTGATTATCAGGCAGAAAGAAGATATGTTATAACCAGGGAGGAGGCAAACGAGTATGAGAGGAGGGTGAAAGCAGCTTGCCGCCAGGCTGCAGCTCAGGAGGCAATGACTGCGGCATCTCAGTACGACCCCAGTTACAACTACGGATATCAGCCAGGCTACCCATGGCCATAGACCAACTTAGGCCAAAAGCCTAAGCTTGGGGGAGTACGTATTTCCCACCGACTTTACATTCATGTTCACACACTCATTCTAATGCCGGTGTTCATACTCTTTCATTGTACTATCCATGTTAGTTTAATTTCTTTTTCCTACTTTCTTCTTGTGTGTTAGATTAAACCTTAAAGAAAAACCCAAAAAATTAGTTAGTTTAATTTCCATGCTTGTAGTAATAATTTAAAAGAAAACCCAAAAAGATTTCTCGTTCTTCTTTTGCTTGTTGGGAGATTTCTCGTGTAAATAGTTTTATTTCTTTTCTTTTCTTTTCTTTGGGGGTCAAGAGTAGAAGACCATAATGAATATGTCTAGTGGCTCTTATATGTATGATTGTTGATTTAATCAAGAGCCCATATTATCTTGTCTTCTCCCTTGAATTGAATGCTTGATTCCATCTTAGTCCAATGCACGTGCACTCTTATTATTATACACATCGTCCGGTCGTGCAAGTGAAAGGCAATAATGATGATATGTGATGAAATGATTGGGATGAGAGAAGCTGGTATGAACTCGACCTCTTTTGTTTTTGTAAATGTGATGAGTTCATCGTTCCTGATTCAGCCTATTATGAATAAACATATTTGCAATGACAATTAGATATTATAGTTGCTTATGCCATGCTTCATTAGCTAGGAGCTTATAATGGTTTACCTTGCGTGCCAACATGCTATTAAAATGGTTGTGATGTGGTATGATAAGGTGGTATCTCCTTTAAATGAATTGAGTGACTCGACTCGGCACATGTTCACGCATGTAGTTGAAACAAAAATCAACATAGCCTTCACGATATTTATGTTCATGGTGGATTATATACTACTCATGCTTGCACTTGGTGTTGATTAATTTTAATGCACGTTCATGACTGTTGTCGCTCTCTCAGTTGGTCGCTTCCCAGCCTTTTGCTAGCCTTCACTTGTACTAAGCGGGAATACTGCTTGTGCATCCAAACTCCATAAACCCCAAAGTTATTCCATATGAGTCCACCATACCTTGTCGGCTGTGAAATTAGAGCCATTATCGGTGATGATGATGTGGGGGATACTGTAATGGTGCACAACCCTTGATATGAAGTCTATCACTGTTTTCTTCAGGATGATGCTCTGCGGTATTGGTAATGGGGATATCCTTGCCGCTCTTGGCCACCTGCCAAAGTATCCAACATGCTCTAAGGCTATGTGTTGGTATGGTATCCGACGTGGCATGAATTTTGCATGGCCTGTTGAGCCATCCCTCCAATATGGTTCCACGCCCTGTAGTCGGCTTTGGTTTCTTTACAATTGGATCGGGTAACTTTCGAGAGTACACCCTTTTGGTTCGGACGAGGGGTTTAGTGAGAGCCGGAGGATCCCATAATGATGCTTGGGTTTTCCAGGCGCTTTCCATCACATAGTACTTCTATACTATGGCCGCCAAGTCAGCGAAGTGTGATATGTCACGGCGACTTATGGCGTTGAGGATTCCCTTGTCCGTGCGATTTTTGCAAAAGAATGAGATTGCGTCTTCATCATGATAGTCCTTAACCTTGATCATTACAAGGAGGAACCTAGCCCAAAAGTGGTGTACTGTCTCTTGGGACTGTTGTCTGATTTGGGAAAGATTGCTTGTATCTGGGTGGGTGGGTGGATTTAAATCCGAACCCTGACCCAATCCGAGACTCAGAGGATGAGGAGCTTCCGAACTTAGTAGTTCGGGTTCCGGGGTGCTACCCAATTTTTCTGGCTCGCTGTCCGATTCTAGATTCGGAGTTTGGGGCATGTCCTCCCGCGAGCGGGTGTCCGGCTCAGTGATCTTGGGAATCTGGACATAGTTCATCCTCAATATAGAGGAAGAGTTGCTACATTGCTCCTCCACCACCGCTATTTGTAGGGTGATTGGTGGAGAGTTAATCTCTCTTTGATCGGGTTTCAGCCCAATCCGATCATAGTCCGTAGCGACTCCCAGAGCGGCGATGCGATCTAGGAGTTTGTTCAAGGACGATACCTCCATCGGATCCATCTGCTCAGCGTATTCCGAACTAACGTGGAGACTATTTTCGATGACCCAAGAAGTCATCATCGGTACAGTGGCCGAACGGGCGGTCATAACAAAGCCGCCTAGTCGGAGGGTTTGGCTGGAGGCCAGGGCTCCCTCGGAGGTGATGTTGTCCTTGATAACAAGGCGAGCCATCAAACCTTTTTTCAACGTCACAATGGAACTCTCAATGAAAGCACCAAAGTCGGTGTCAAAACCGGCGGATCTCGGGTAGGGGGTCCCGAACTGTGCGTCTAAGGCTAATGGTAACAGGAGGCGGGGGACACGATGTTTACCCAGGTTCGGGCCCTCTCGATAGAGGTAATACCCTACTTCCTGCTTGATTGATCTTGATGATATGAGTATTACAAGAGTTGATCTACCACGAGATCATAGAGGCTAACCCTAGAAGCTAGCCTATGATTATGATTGTTCTTGTCCTACGGACTAAACCCTCCGGTTTATGTAGACACCGGAGGGGGCTAGGGTTACACGGAGTCGGTTATAGAGAAGGGAATCTACATATCTGAATCGCCATGCTTGCCTTCCATGCAAAGGAGAGTCCCACCCAGACACGGGACGAAGTCTTCTATCTTGTATCTTCATAGTCCAACAGTCCGGCATAAGTATATAGTCCGGCTGTCCGAGGAGCCCCTAATCCAAGACTCCCTCACCTAGCGCCTGGCCTCGCGAGCAGCCAGGGCGTCCCTTATGCAGCACTGGAACGCCACAACTGCGCTCCTCAGGCCGAAGGGCATGCAGACATAGCTGTGGGGTGGACCCTCACATCGGCCAACACGAGACGGCCAGAAGAGCTGCCGAGATGCGGTCTTGTTGAGCCTTGGGATGTCGATGCAGACGTGGAACTCCTTACCCTCGCTAGGACAGTGAGCCGCACCTCGCGGAGGGTGGCGATCGCCTTGCAAAACCCTTGCCTCTTCAATCTCCTCGATTGCCTTGCTGATGAACTCCTGAACGACTGGCGCCTTCCGCTTGACGCCTTCTCCCGGGAAGCATGCGCTGAAGCGCGCCTCCACATGGTGCCCGAGCACCTTCCTCGCGACGCTGGCTAGGTCTAAGGCCCTCCTGAGGAGAGCCCCCGAGCCCAGCCTGAGAGGGGCACCGGGCACGCCTTCCTATGCGATAGGTGAAGGCGCCCCATCCAGGGACGCGAGGCTCAATGCAGCATCCTCGGGCGATGCTTCCTCGCGAGATCCCTGGCACAGCTGCAGCTTCTTCGTCTTGGGGGCAACCTCAGGAGGGAGGACACTGCCCTCATCTTCAGGGTTCTCAACTGCCGCAGCCTGGTAGGTGCGCTCGAGGGAGCACACCGCGACCTTTTCATGGCAAGCGACCGTGATGACGTCGCCGCTCCCTGGCATCTTGAGGATGTTGTAGCCGTGGTGCATCGCTGCCATGAACTTGGCCAGTGCTGGGTACCCTAGGATGGCGTTGTATGGCAGGAGAATGTCGGTGATGTCGAAGTCGATGAGCTTGGTGTGGTAGTAGTTGCGTTTGCAGAAGGTGACAGGGAGGCAAACCTGCCCTATGGGTGTGTGGAACCATCGGTCACTCCTGAGAATGGCTTGGTCAGCTGAAGCTGGTAGTACGACACTTGGAGCCTATCGAATGTTTGAACATAGAGAACATTGAGCCCTGATCCACCATCGATGAGAGTCTTGGTGACGACCACGTTGCTGATGACGGGCGAGCAGAGCATGGGGAGCGCGCCGGCAATGGCCACGCACTTGAGCTGATCTGAGGAGCTGAAGGTGATGTCGCATTTGGACCACCTTAGCGGGCGAGTTGCTTCGGGCTTGGGGAGCGCCACGTTCACCTCGCACGCGAACTGCTTGAAGATGAGGTGAGAAGCTGGGGCCTGTGAGCCGCCTAGGATGCAGGCAATGGCTCTAGGCTCCTAGAAGCCCCCAGCTCCCTTGTCCTGGTGATGGACTTCATTCCTTCTTGGTGGTGGAGGCAGTGGAGGAAGACCGGCATTGCCCTGAGGGCGATCCTCACGAGGCTGGTCCCTCCAAGCGCCCTCGCGAGGTTGGCCCTGCCAACGGTCCTCCCGAGGATGGTCGCATCACTCCTGACGATGGTCATGTCCGTCCCAGTGTCCTCCACCTCGGCCACCTCTCCGGCAGTAGCCTCAATCGTTGCGCTCAGGGCGTCGATCGAGGCACCCGTCACAGAGGGCCCTGAGCTCCTGGCAGCCGTTGGTGTTGTGGCTATGGACGTTGTGGAAGACGCAGAACGGTCGATTGCTCTGGGATGACTTTGGGTGGTCGCAGCCGCGCTTCGTCTCTGGCTCGGTCATGAGCACGACCGGCCCCTTGCGCTTCACATCCTTGGCCTTGGCCTTCTTGTCTTCTGGGTCAGCATCGGGGAGCTCGAGGAGGGAGAGGCGCCCTTCCTCAGCCCTCGCACACTTGTTCACCATATTGAACATCTCCAGGGCTGTGCAGAGCTCCTCATGGATGGAGAGTTCCTCCTTCATCTTGGCGTCGCGGACGCCATCAGTGAACGCTGAAACGATGGCCTCGTCCGACACCTTGGGGATCTTGAGGCGAACATTGTTAAAGCGCTAGATGTACTTCTGCAGGGTCTCTCCTGGATGTTGCTTGATGCACCGCAGGTCACCCGCGGCCGCGGACGGTCACGAGTGCCCTGGAAGTTGGCGATGAAGCGGCCGCGCATCTCCTCCCAGGAAGAGACCGACCTGATAGGGAGATTCAGGAGCCAAGAACGTGCGCCGTCCTTGAGGGCCATGGGGAACCAATTCGCCATGATCTTCTCGTCGCTGCTGGCTGCCTCGATGCTCATCTCGTAGAGCTGCAGGAACTCGGCGGGGTTGGTGGTGCCGTCGTAGCATGGAGGCGGGTCAGGTTTGAACTTGCTCGGCCAGATGACGTTGCGAAGCTCCGAGGTGAATGCGCGACATCCTGTTGTGGCCACAGGGGGCCGCCGAGGAGGTCGAGCTTGGTACTGGTGCTCGCGTGCTGCCACCTCCTATGGCGGCACAAGGGCTTGATGTGGGGGTGCTGGAAGCACGCGTACTTCCCCTGGAGGCCACTGCACCACCTGGCAGCTCACTTCTTCCCGCGTAGGCGCCTGGCGCGGCGGGTCGTGCCGTGGTGCCACACGCCTTGGCTCAATGATGATGCCCTGGGCTGGAGGTGGTGGAGGAGCCCCGTGAGCCACGTCGCCCATAGCAGGCGGCTGCGGAGGCAGCAAGCAGGCTGGTGCAGCGGTGCCCCCAGCCATTGACGAGTTCAGTGATCCGCTCGAGCCACTCCTCGTAGAAGTCGTCGACCGGGTGGTAGCGAAGGAGCTCCCGCGCCATGAGCAGAGCAGCCTGCGCGCTTGCCAGGTCGTGACACGCGTGGGAGTATGAAGCTGCCAGGGTCAGCGATGGAGTGGCGGTGCGCCCGTCGCGGCGCACCGAAGGGTGCGGCGAAGAAGCTTGCTTCTTGTGTCCGACAGGGCCTGTTGTGGCGTTGGCCACTAGAGATGGAGCACGATGAGCACAACCATCGCCCGCCGGAGCCGTCCGAGCAACGCGAGTGGCAACTGTGGCCCTGCTCTCGGCGCAAGCCCGGCGTGCGTCAGCCATGGAGGTGTCGGAGTGGCGGTGGATCGATCAACGGAAGAGAAGATCCGACGCACCCCTACCTGGCACGCCAAATGTCGGATTATGGGTTCCGCAAACTCTTGAAAGGTTTGAACTCTGGGGTGCGTGCGGAGATCTCATCCTAGCCAGCCAGCCTACTCGCAAACCTCCTAAGCCTAGCGCGTCCGACTCAAAGAGATAAAGAGACACAGCAGTTTATCCTGGTTCGGGCCACCTTGCGGTGTAATACCCTACTCCAGCGTTTCAGTGGATTGCCTCGAAGGGCTGATGATGAACTAATACAGTGGATGAACTGGCCTCTGGAGGTGAGGTGTTCTTGAGCTCAAAGAGCTGGTGAGGTGGTCGGGTGAGAATGGATCCGATCCCCCCAGATGGTGGTGGCTAAGTCCTATTTATAGTGGCCTTGGTCCTCTTCTGAAATGTTGGCGGGAAGGGATCCCACAACAGCAAGATTTGAAAGGGGACAAGTAGTACATCCTCTCCTGACTAAAGTGGTCTTCGCCTGCGAAAAGCCTCTGGTCATGACGCTGCGATGGGCTCGGTGATGACCTCCGTCTTGCCATCCTGGTGGTCTTGGTCTTGTTGCACCAGAATGGAAACCTTTGGCTGATTCCTCGGGACTCTGTGCCTGCAGCTTGCCTTCCTTGCATCACAGAGGAAACTGGCGCTCTGTGCCCGCTGGCACCCGCCTGGCCTTGGTCGTCATGGCTCACATCAGCTGAGCCTCGTGAGGTGCACCTTGCATAAAACTCTTCACCCCTCGTGAGCCAGCCTGAGGAGGCCGATCCCCTTGGGGGTCTTGGTGTCGTCCGCCTCGCGAGGCTTGGCCCCTCGCGAGGGTCTTGAGTCGCTGATGCTGAAGCTGGGTCGTACCAGGCTATCGATGGAGCCATGCGGTGGGCCGCAGGCAGGCAAGTCTGGATACCCCCATATCTAGAACTCCGACAAGCAGATCGTCGGAAAGGCCCCAAGATGGGATCTCACGAGTACAAAAGGTTGCGGCGGTGGAAAAGTGGTTTCATGGCTCCCCTGATGTTCTTAGGGTATAAGAGTATATATAGGCAAAAGAACTAGGTCGGTGGAGCTACGAGGGGCCCATCAAGGTGGGGGCGCGCCTACCCCCTGGGCGCGCCCTCCTGCCTCGTGGCCTCCTTGTTCCGTCTCCGACTTCATCTCCAGGTCTTCTGGTTTGCTTTCGGTCCAAGAAAGATCATCGCGATGGTTGCATTCCGTTTGGACTCTGTTTGGTATTCCTTTTCTGCAAAACTCTAAAATAGGCAAAAAAACAGAAACTGGCACTGGGCCTTCGGTTAATAGGTTAGTCCCAAAAATAATATAAAAGAGCATATTAAAGCCCAATAAACATCCAAAATAGATAATATAGTAGCATGGAACAATAAAAATTATAGATATGTTGGAGACGTATAAGGGTTCGTTTGGCCATTGTATATATTAATTAAGTTTTCTAGGCATTTAATGTAGTCCATAGTTCAAATTTGAATTACAAGCACGTGCTCCAATGAAGCAAAATGGGTGGGAAATCGTACATGTGTCATTGGGTGCATGTTTAGGTCTCATTTAAGGAATGGGAATGAATTACAACTTCTCGTCATCCTCAAACATTGATAATCTCTGTTTTTAAATCCCAGTAAATCAAAAACTCTCCCAAAAACATGAAACTTGGCATGGTTTCTGCCGGTGTTCTGGATATGGGGGTATCTAGACTTGCCTGCCTGCGGCCCACCACGTGGCTCCATAGGTGGCCTGGTATGGCCCAGCTTCGACATCAATAGCTCAAGACCCCTGCGAGGGGCCAAGCCTCGCGAGGCGGACAACGCCAAGACCCCCGAGGGGATCAGCCTCTTCAGGATGGCTCCATAGGGGCGGAGAGTTCTATGCAAGGTGTACCTCATGAGGCTCAGCTGACGTGAGCCATGACGACCAAGGCCAGGCAGGCGCCAGCGGGCGCAGAGCGCCAGTTTCCTCTTCGGTGCAAGGAAGGCAAGCCGCAGGCGCGGAGTCCCGAGGAATTAGCCAAAGGTTTCCATTCTGGTGCAACAAGACCAAGACCGCCAGGACGGCAGGATGGAGGTCATCACCGAACCCACCGCAGCGTCATGACCAGGGGCTTTTCGTAGGCGAAGACTACTTTTGTCAGGATAAGATATACTACTTGTCCCCTTTCAAATCCGGCCATTGTGGGATCCCTTCCGGCCTACATTTGGGAAGAGAACCAAGGCCACTATAAATAGGACTTAGCCACCACCATAGAGGGGGGTCAGATCCATTCTCACCGGACCATCTCACCAGCTCTCTCGAGCTCAAGAACACCTCACCTCCTGAGGCCAGTTCATCCACTGTACTAGTTCGTCCTCAGCCCCTCGAGGCAATCCACCAAAATGCTGGAGTAGGGTATTACACCGCAAGGTGGCCTGAACCAGGATAAACTGTTGTGTCTCTTTGTCTCTTCGAGCTCGACGCGCTAGGCTTAGGAGAATTGCGGGTAGGCAGGTTGGGTAGGTTGAGATCTCCGCATGCACCCTAGAGTTCGAACCTTTCAAGGGTTTGCAGAACCCGTAATCTGACAGTTTCATGACATGGCACATATATGCCATGGTAAAAAAATCGTCCAGTTTGAGACAAGGCGCACACATTAATAGCCAACGAAGTCCTTTTTTAAACAAATAGATGACATGTTAATATTGCAAATGGTTGTATTATATGAACCATGTGAAAATCTAACCATACTCGGTAGAATGCGTGCAGTTGTTTGATTAGACGGGATGAGCGCGAGAAGTCCGCCATGCAGGCTCAACGGGACGCGTGCGAGCAGTCCGCCGCACAGGCTCGACGGGACGTGTGCATCCTGTCCACCTCACAGGCTCGACGGGACACGTGCTAGTAGTAAGGCCGCCCATGCTCACCGGGAAGTGAGTTCTTTGACCTCCATGCACCAGCCGCCGCCCGCCTCGCTCACAACTTCTCCATTAGTGGGTTAATTAAAGCACCTGGATGGAGGGTGTTTTCTTGTGATCCCATGGCAGCATTTGCTTTGTTCGTGTTTTCAACTTGTATTCCAGCCTAATTTAAATTGTCACATAAGGCAACGGATAATACAACAACAAATAAAATAGCAATGGATAATATGATGAAAAATTTACAATGGAGCGGATAATAATTGTCTTACATATTCCGGATAATTTAAAACGCCACATGCGGGAAAGCCCGGAAGACACGGGGGCAAGAGAAGAAGGAAATCACAGACAATGATCTGGATCGCTACTGTCTCTACTCGTCGATGGATCGTCGGGCGACAACATCCTCCAGCTCCTTCTTCAATTCCTCACGACTTTGCTTGAAATCAGCCATGAATTCGTCCACCTCCTGCTCGCGCTCGATCCGGAGCTTCCTCAAGTCACCCATCAGTTCCTTGACGACCGTTGTCACCATCAACCCCGAGGCACTGCTCTACTCATGCAGCATCTTCCAGCCGGCGGCCTCCTCCTCCTTCACGGCGAGCGCCTTGAGGAGCTTCACATTGTCACCCATGAGTTGCTCGATGAGGCCGGTCGCCTTGTCAACCAAGGCATCGCTGATCTCGAGCAGCTTCATCAAGCCGTCAACCATCTCTGCTGCTTAATGAGGCCAGCAAGAATGTTATCGTTGCTGGCCAAGGACTTCAGCAACGCCAGCTCGTCGCGATCGCCAATGCGGCGAGTGCGCTTGTGAGAGCCCTTGCGTGCCCGTGAGAGCTCGTTCAAGGGCTCTGCGGTGTGCTGGGACATCTCTGTTGTGGCTTCCGCTTTACGGCGGGACCTCTCTAGTGCTTCTGCGGCCTTGCTCTTTGCTGCCTAGTTATATGTCCACCCGAACTCCTCCTATCGGTCATGGCGAAACGAATTGACAGGAAAGACCAGTTTTGTGGGTGATGAGGAGAGGAACTGTGAAGTAATTTTCAAGTGGGTAGTTTTTATAGCCTGGTGCTAAGTGTGGACACATATTAGTTTGACCAGTGTGAACACATATTAGTTTGATCTGTGTGAACAGATTTGCAATTACTTATTGCGTTGTAATATGCAATGTGACGAGAAACAAAGTCAAAATTTATTGATGGTTCTGGGCCTACAAAATCCCATTTCTATTGTTTTATCTCATCGCAAATAGTTCTTTTAGATCAACCATATGCCATGCATCGGAAGCCCAAAACATGGGCCCTTGTTCTCGAATGAGTTATAATTTCTCATCGCAAACAGTTCATCCGAGTGGGCTATTTGCTGCATATCACACACATCTGGTTTACATGAATCGTTTGTGTTCTTTTGGCTCATCGCAAATGCCGCATATCATACACATCTTGTTAAGTTGAACCGCTTCTATTCTCTTCCCTAGTCGAAAATAGTTTGTCCGAGTGAACCATATGTCGTATATCACACACACCTTGATCTGGCTGACCGTTTATGTTGCTTTCCCTAATAGCACATAGTTCATCGGAGCAAACTGTATGCCGTATATCGCACACACATTGATATGGCTGCCTGTTTCTATTGTTCTGCCTCATCGCAAACTGTTCTGCTAGATCAACCGTATGCCCAGCATCGCACACGTAACTAAAATCTTAACCGTGTTTGATGTCTTCGCCATCGCAAACTTTTTGCATCTTTTGTGATGGTTTTTTACATCCCCGTTTGCGATTAATGCATTGCACACAGTTTCATCAAAGGGTCTGTGATTGTAGTGTTGCGTTAGCAGCATCCTACAGTAGTGGTGTGCTGAACGCGGAGGTGCAGCCCGTTCAGTACTTCATCGGTTTGGATCGCGATTCGATCGTAATGAGTACGACTACATTAGACGTGTGATATACGCTTCTGCTTAACGGTCTATGAGGGTACGTAGACACACTCTCCCCTCTCGTTTCTATGCTTCTCCTAGATAGATCTTGGGTGTTCGTAGGATTTTTTTTATTTTCATGCTTCATTCCCCGTCACTCGAATCCCCTCTGGGTGAGGCACTGGATGTAATCGGGTTGTAAAGCCTAGCCACCATTGGAGTGCAAGCGATGGTAGACTGTTTAAGTGTAGGTGGTGGCATAGGTGATGATAGACTATTTAAGGAGGTTTCAGCTGGGAGTGGCTGTTCTAGAACACCCTTTCTGGTGCAGTTTGGTGGCAGGCACATGCGGCAGTGTTGGCGGCAGAAGAAACGGGAGCACATGCCTGGTTGCCACTTTGTGGTTGTAAAATTCCCTCCTTGTTCTCCCTATTTATATTCCTTTCTGGTAGATGTGCAAGCTCCCTACTTTCATAAACCCTAATAGAAATCATGGCTACACACTCCGACTCATCGAATACGAGCCTCCTCGAGCTCAAATCCCTCTAGCTAGACGTAAAGACACTACAACAGTAGCGAGCGGCAGATCGTTAAGAGTTCATCGAGTTCACCCACTCGATCAACCAATACTTTACTGATTTGCAGAGTAGCTTCTCCAAAGCACTGCCCAGTCTGCATTGATTTTTCTCCAAGCAACCCAATCTGGGTAAGGGACTGGTGACTGAGGGACCACCTGGCACTCCTGAAATCCTTTCAGCCAACATAGATGTGGGTATTTCCCCTGGACAAGGCAACATTAACCAAGCATCTCCTAAAGTACATGTCTTAGTGACCACAGTTGTTCCTGACCACACAACCAAGGACAACCCAACAACAATTGGTGGTGCAACAACAACAACACCCATATATGCACCCTCATTATGGCCAGCAACAACAACTAGTGGTGCAACCCCAGAAACAGGACAATCCTATGAACCTAAGTGAGGAAGAGGGTGGTGAACATGGGACCAAACATGTTATAAATAGAAGAGTAGTACACATGATACAAGGAGAGGATTCAGACCACCGAGCAGTACTTTGACACATCAAGAACATCCCTAGAGCGGAGAAGAAAAAATTGCAGTATCCTACCTCAAGCACACTATTGTGGAATGATGGAGAGGGACTGGTTTCCATGCTAATACACTCCCCTGGTATAGACTTTGCAAATATATTGGGGATAGATTTGTCGAAAGCTCAGTTTGTGAAAATGTTAAGCAATTTCATGCACTGACTCAAATTGGAACTGTTGTCCAGTATATTGAACAGTTTGAAAGATCACTCAATCTCATGAGGAGAGACAACCCAGGTCTACCAGATGACTACTACAGAAATAGCTTTGCTGTTGGGTTGTTTGATTACATACAAGCACACATGCAGTGCAATAAGCCCAAATACTTGCAAGATGCCATGTGGATGGTCAGAAGGCTAGAACAAATAGCAAATATTAAGAAACATGCTTTCACGTCATTCTTTGTTAGAAGATAGGTCAACTTTGACATACCTAAAACAAAAACAGTTCCTGCACTCAATCTACCTTCCAACCAAGACCTCATCCAACAAGCAAGATAGAAGGTCATCTGTTTCAGATGTAAGGAACCATGGGTACCTGGCCACAGACAGGTTTGCAAACGAAGTTAGAAAAATCAGGTGTAGGCACTTCAGTCACAAACTAAAGAGCAACCTAAAACTATCTACATCACTGAAAGTGATGAAGACTTGGCTGAGCTCCAAGCACAACAAGGAGAAGAGGAACTAAAGATATATATGCATGCCTAATGACCCACAAGTGTAGGGGATCAATTGCAGTCCTTTCGATAAGTTAAGAGTGTCGAACCCAACGAGGAGCAGAAGGAAATGACAAGCGGTTTTCAGCAAGGTATTTTCTGCAAGCACTGAAATTATCGGTAACAGATAGTTTGGTAGCAAGATAATTCATAACGGATAACAAGTAACAAGTGTAACAAAAGTTCAGCAAGGTGGCCCAATCCTTTTTATAGCAAAGGACAAGCCTGGATGAACTCTTATATAAAGCAAAGCGCTCCCAAGGACACATGGGAATTATCATCAAGTTAGTTTTCATCATGCTCATATGATTCGTGTTCGCTACTTTGATAATTTGGTATGTGGGTGGATCAGTGCTTGGGTACTGTCCTTACTTGGACAAGCCTCCCACTTATGATTAACCCCTCTTGCAATCATCCACAACTAAGAAATAGGAATTAAGATAAATCTCACCATAACATTAAACATGTGGATCCAAATCAGCCCCTTACGATGCAACACATAAACTAGGGTTTAAGCTTCTGTCACTCTAGCAACCCATCATCTACTTGCTACTTACCAATGCCTTCCCCTAGGCCCAAATCAGTAACACCCTGGTTTTTGGCCTTTTCTTTTTCTTTTTCTTTTTCATTGATTTGGTTTTTGCTCTGATTTTCTTTTTGGAGTGGTTTTGTGGCCTTGCAACCTGGGAGATCTTCAATTCTTCTCCTCTCAAGTGGTTCATCATCATAAAAAATTTCCCTAGATCATGTCGATTCCATTCTAGCCCAACTCCCAAATTCTTTTTCTTAGGAATATTCCTTTTCTATTAAAGGAATAACCAAAGAAACCTATATTTTTGTCCTTCACAAAAGTGCCAAATAATTATCATAATCTGTTTAGATCATATATGCCCCAAATATGTCCAAACTTTCCTTTCCTAGGCCAAAAATAATTAATCAATATTATTTCTTCATTTTTGTCCAGAGTGGTCTTCTCTGAAGGAAGTGCCACCTATATTTTATTGATTGCCCCCTAATTTTTTGGGCAGCATCTCTTATCCAAATAATTGCCTCATGACAAAATTCAGCTACATTTGCCTAGTAAATCTTCCTCGGCAATTTTCCAAAGTTTCTGTCAGATGGAAGCCTTGTTGAAGGAAGTACTAGCTAGGAGTATCCAAATGAGTTGAAATTTTGTGAGCTCCTTCATGTGCTCATATAATGACTCTCCACCAATTTTCAGCCTCATCCAATCAACTATGTGATCACACCTTCAAATATTTGTTTCTGGCAATATTTTCAGGTTGTGAAGCAAGTATATTTTATGTTTCTTAATTAATTCTGAGAAATTACCAGATCATGCTCCTACCCATAAAACTTATATCCGCCAAATTTGGGAATTATTCAGGAAGCCATTATCTCTCCAATATTATCCCAATATTCTAGACAGAGAGGATGTCTGTGAAGGAAGTACCATTTTGGCAAGTCCAAATGGTATGAAAATTTAAAAGCATCTTGATATGTCCAAATAATCGTCCCACCCAAATTTCAGCTCAAATGGCTTCTCTATGTGAGTGCATCATCCAAATCAAGTTTCTGGACCATAATGGCAGTTGCAAAGCAACTATATTAATTTGTGGTCCATTTCTTCTCTAAGTGCATAGGATCATAGTCCTTCCTACCCTAAACCTCCCAGACATCACATTTGGATCTTTGGTCTTCTATGTTGATCACAGTGACATGGTCAAGTTTGCTACAGCAAACTTGCGTTGAAGCCTCACATCTCTCCTTGGTTTCTTTTGTTGATCCTTCACCTCCCACAGTCCCCATGATACAGGGACAACACTCTAGACATAATTTGACAACCCCTAGTGTCCCATATTTGCCATGCTAGGTGGTGATATTCTGGCGTCTGCACACGCTCTGGCTGCAAAGAACACGCTCTGCGCGTCGGGTCTCATCGGCCCGCGGCTTCCCGGCGAAGCTCGTGCGTCTACAAGTGCCAACCTAACTCCTCTGCTCTCCCCCGTCACTCTCGTCTCCTCTGCCCCTCCAGAATCCTCCTCGTCGGCGCTCACCGCCATGCGCCCATGGGAGCATAGTGCCCCGACCGGATCCGTCCATGTTCGTCTCCTTCCTCCTCCCGCCAGTGGCGTCCTCTCTGCTCCAGTGCCTCCCCTTTGCCCTCACCCGTCCCCTCCCTCGCCCCGTGACGCTCCCAGCCATCACCGGAGCTGGTCTGTGCATCCATGGCGGCATATGGCTCGGCCATCCCCTCCCCCGCCTATTTAAGTGGCTCCCGAGGCCTCCCGACTGCACCACCAGCTCCCTCTCTCTCCCCTAGCCCCCCTGACCTCTCCAACGAGCTCCAAGAGCGCTCCCTGCTCACCATTGCCGCCTCGATCACCGGTGGCGGCCGCCTAAATTCAGCCAGGCCCGAGCTCCTCCCCTACTTTCTCCACCATAGTACCACCCAGAGCCGGTGGAGCTCCCCTGATCTTCAACTCCACCTCCGGTGGCCTCTTGCCGCGAGCTCAATGGTTTCCGAAGCTCCCCTCCTCCACGGCCGAGGTTCTGCCAAGTCCAGCGCTCACATGTGCGCGTGAAGAGCCCAGGCTGGTGCACCTCACCGCGCTAGTCACTCCGGTGGCCAGGGCCTCGCCTAAGTCGGCCCGAGCCGCCGGGACGAGCACCGACATTGAGCCCCTGCTCTATCTGGACTGAGATCCAGTGACTTCACTTGGTGAAGTCACGTTGCAACTTTAGCCTCTTCATCTCCATCCAAAATAGATCCAACGGTCCATATCACCCAAAGGCAAAAGCCCTCGGCACTTAGCAGTTTTGGACGAGGGCAGGCTGAAGAAAACACTTCGCAGAAATCTGCTTCGCTCTCCCGCACGCCGGCGTGTCGTACAAGAAGACGGCTCAGATCGGTAAGAAGTCCATCGCTGCCGCCATTGAAGGAGAGAAATCGCCTCAGCGTCACGCCCGCGAGGTAATTTTACATGTCTCTGCTGGCCAGTTCAATACATGTGGCGTACAGGTTCAGTACATGTACATGTCCATATATTAGTACCGATCAGGTTTAATACATAAGCAGACTGATTACCGATCAGACTCATGTACAGATTCAGTACATGTAGTCATATGTAAGTAAAACTGATTACTGTTAGTCATATTTTAACTAACTTTACTAAACTGAAACTGATTTATTTTAGTGATATGTAAGTAAAACTACATCTCCAGCATACTGACTAAACTCCAGCATACTAATATTGTCACTAACTGAACTTTTTTCAGATGTGAGTAACTAAAATCATAATATGGTACTATATAATCTGTTCAGTTTTTTGGGTTTCAATCTGTTTAAATCAAACTGAATCCAAGCACACTGAATCGTTTTTTGCTACTAGACTGTACTGTTGTTTGCTGCTAGGCTGCAAAACTGCCAAGTCCTGTAGTTTTTGCCTGTGTCTCATATAGACCGTTAGATGTGTTTTGGATGGAGATTAGATGGCTAAAGTTGCAGCGTGACTTCACCAAGTGAAGTCACTCGATCTCAGTCCGCTCTATCTCTGTTGGGCGCTGAAGGAAGAAGGAGAAGACCCAACTGGCCGACCCCACCTCCTGCGAACCCCTCCCGTCAGCCGCTCTAAGTGTTGACCCCGCGACCGCTAACGTGGATAAGTGGACACGCATCAACTAAAATACGTTTTCCAGATTAGAAAGCGTACTTTCCCGTTCTTTTGATGAAAATATGTTTTTGCTAATCTGAAGGCGAATTCTTTGAAAGGTGTGTTCTGTTTTCCCAGCTGAGGGCCTGTTTGTGAGGATTTTAATTACAGATGGGTAAGCAGAAAAACAGTTATATCTTTTCACTCCCTACTCCAAATGAGATGATTCCAAAGCCCAGTAATTTGTCTCTCGAGCCTTTTCCGATGGAATCATTTTCACCATGTGATAAAATTATGAAAATGACCATTTTGCCCCTGCCCTTATTCACCCCTTCGAGAGAGAAAGATTTCCGGTGATTCTTTTCGCGAGCTTCTTGCACTTCTTCCCGGTGATTCCACCCCTCCTAGGCAAGCCACACCCTCCATTTGCATGATTGCGATGCAATGCCATGGTTTAATTAATTAAACTTGCTTAAAATATTGCATTAGCTACATATGAATTTTTCATGGCATTTCTTGGAGTTGTTTTGGTCTTGCTATTGCCATGATGTTGTTTGGATGACTAGGACTAATGCTTGTAGATGGTGGATGACATGTGGCCATTGGATTATTAGTGGCTTATATTATTTTTAGCATGATAGTATCTGATATTTACCTTTGCAGTATTTTTTTGGATATGATGTTATCATGTGGATCTTAGGTCAATATCTTGATCTTGCTATTGGATTAATAGTATCATGGTACTTGGATTCTTCTTGATCTTAGTATTATGCTACCCTCGGAGTGTTAGGTTTGACTATATTATTATCTAGATTATTTGTTGGATATTGCCATGACTTGGATCCCAGGTTGATAGATGATATCGGAGTATCAGTTATCGCAGATTTACCTTGGGGATAAATTCCGTCATTTCGTTGGTCAGGTGCCACTTAACCGGGCTTTTCTAGTTCAGCCACATTTGCCTTTATGGGAAGGCCCTAATATGATCTATTGTCATGCTTCTCGCTGGTGCCTCCAACTAGGGAAGGTTATGTGCGTGCGCTACCCTGATCTGGTAGGCGGCCATAAGCCTTGTGTGCCCGTAGTTGTTGTAGGCACCTTTTTGCCATTTGTGGCCGTTTTTGTTTTGCCACGACTGTGGCCATTGGATGTCACGAGGTGACATCGGGGCCACCCAGGACTGAGCCCAAAGGGGTGTTGGTCGGAGTGGCCGAGAGAGTGTCATTCCAGTAGATTGGTTTTGTCGGAATGTCGTTGGTCCACCCGAATGGGAGCACGAGGCCATGGGTTCTGTGATGTGGGTACAGTGTGCTAACCTCTGCAAAGTGTGTTTAATCTATTGATAGCCGCATCCCTGGTCAAGGGCACAATTCGTACTAGGTCACACCGTTCAATCAACCCTCACATGACGGAATGACTTTTTAGATGACTTATATGTTGATAACATGAGCAGTAATAGTTTGGCAGGATGCCGATGATGATGTTGGGATGAACTTGAGGATGATCATTCAGTTTGTGGTGTGGTCATGAGGTGATCACATGGAGGTATTGATCATGAGGTGATCGAGGTGATATATGGTTTGGCTAGATGGCCCAGAGTGAGATGGTTCTTGAGATGATGGTTCAGCAGTAATTCTAGTAGTTTCATATCATGCTTTATAGTTGCTTTCACCTCATAGTAGTTGTTAATAACTTAACCTATTGATGCTATGTTATTGTCTTGCCTTGATGCTTTTGGTTGTTGTGAGCTTGCAAGTACATTCAATGTAGTGACCTGATGTGTCATGCCAGATTGTAGGTGATGTCGTGATTGATTGCCTCTTGAGGTTACCGCACGTGCGAGCTAGATCATGTCCGGCCTAGAGTCCCTGTGGAGTGGAGGTCACCACCGTCGTCGTTGTTCCGCTGCTAGAAGTTATTCCACTACTACAAGTTGTTCTGCTGCTAGCATAGAGCTACCTTAGCAAGCATAGTGTCGCCATGTTGATGTGATCCTTTGTAACATCAGACCCTTGTACTATTATCCTTTGTAATAAGAGCTGACTTGTTCTATGTCAAGCAGTGCTGTATTCCAGAAGACTTGATCACTGGGCTAGAATACGGGTTGTTCCGGTTTCTCTAAGCCGGGGTGACACAGAGCTTGGTATCAGGGCATGTCTAGTTGTAGGACGCCCTAGTCAGCGCGGGCGGTAGAAACCGGTAGTATAGAGTCTGTTTTGTTTGTTGCATTAGATGATGCATTTGTTTGTTGCATAGCATGCATATAGCTTTAATATTTTGTTGCTAACGATTTATCTTGTGAGTGTAGCTGGCCTCGGTTTGGATCCACTACAACTCAGCCCTTGCATCCCTCCAGTTTCCTCTGAGCCCGTTCTTCGGTGTTTGGTTTCATCTCTATCCCAGCGGAATGATGCCAAGTGTTCCCGACACTGTTTGCAAAAATGGTGCTCAGGTATCGTGCCGATGTCCTATTTTCAGCCCCATCTATCGTTTCGGTGGTACACATGCTTCTATCCCGGATCGTGCCTTTTATCTTGTCGTGTTGGCAACCCTTAATGATCTTAGTCATCAAGAAAGGGCAATGTCAGCAGACTCAGTTTTCCCCGCTATCCTATTCCTTGGACGAGTACGGATCCCTTCCGCCCGCTTGATAATAATGTGGTCGCGACATTCGTGTCCCGCTACATGGTTACCAAGTACGTCCTCGCCTCCCAGTTAGTCAAGGATGTTACCTTGCTAAGATAGCACTTGGCGGTGCAGCGATGTTTACACCAACTATTCCACACATTGATTCATCCTCGTGCACACCATCATAGCATGCTAGATCGTGGTACCGGAGACCGCGAGAATTGTGTGCTTAAGTAGGCAAACATATTGTGTGACTAGCAGTAATATGTGACTTTGTTTGTGTGTGAGTTGATTGTTTTTGTGTGCTTTGGTTTAGTTGAGTTGTTTCTTTTGCTTCTTTCTTTTGGACCCTCGGTGTTATCTTATTTCCCCTTATGAAAGTTGCTCATCAACCGACACCGGTCTTGAAGAAGCCATAATGATTTCAAATATTTGGAAGGAGCTCAGCTAAACACATCAAGCCTACATCAGTACTAATTCTCACAACAGTAATGGTCAAGCCAACAAGAATACAAGTCAGGTACAAGAGCAACGGTATATTTTCAGTCGAAGGTATGGCTCATATACAAAGTTTTGGCTCAGCAATGAATGATTCTTGAAATATGTTATACTCTGAAAGAAAGGTAGAATGTTCTATGATGAAGAAAGACAATCAAACAATTTTTCTCATGCAAGTAACCAGCCACAAATATTATGGGTGTGTATATGGCTTTTAGTCTGCATATCACAGTACGAAGCTTTGGAGATGAGAAACTCAGTCTTCCTCCACACGCTATCGGAAGAAGCTTATGATGCAAAGCTCCTCATTTTCCCCAGTATATGTGTGAAATTCTGTCAAATTGAATGAAATCAAGAAAAAACAGAAAAATCAGGGGCTGTATAGACTCTTTGCTGTCTGCTGGCGGACGGCAAAGAGCTTTGCCACCAACTAGAAGACGACAAACATGCCACGTGTCAGCCACCTGTGCAACCTGTGGCAGTAGGCTGGCTATTTAGTAGCTTTGCCGTCAGTCAGCTGACGGCAAACAAGGTTGCATCTTTGCCGTCTGCCAGCTGACGACAAAGCTACCAAATAGGCCAGCCCCCCAGGCGCTACCATGTGGCACGCTATGCCGTTCGCTGGCAGACGACTAACAATCAATGTTCTTTGCCATCAGCTGCTAGACGACAAATATGCAAAGGTCTTTGTCGTCTGCCTGCAGACGACAAAGCACGTCGTTAACCCCTTAACGGACCTAAGCTAGCACGTGTGCCGTCCAGCCTCTTTGCCGTCTGTCAGCGGACAGCAAAGGCCTTTGCATCTTTGCCATCCGCAAGGAGATGGCAAAGAAGCCTTTGTCGTAGCATGTTCAGCCGGACGTGTTGCCGTCTGCTGGCGGACGGCAAAGGTCTTTGCCATCCGCTATGTGTGCCTTTGCCGTCAGCCGTGTCGGACGGAAAAGTTCCTGATTCCTGTAGTGATATGTGTAATATGAATGGTAGAAATATATTTTTAATCTGAATAAATAAAAACAACAAGGTAGCAAGTAATAAAAGTAGATAAAAATGGTATTCCAATGCTTGGAAACATGGCCTCCGGTCCATACTTTCACTATTTCCAACTCTCAACATCATTAACATAATTGAACATAATGATAATCCCTCAAACTGCATCAAATAATCACTACATAGTACAATCTCTGGGACTATTTGTGACAATTTTGGGATGGTTCAATATTTGTCTTGGGGTGTGTTATGTTACGGTAAAAACATGGTTGACAGTTTGCCGAGTTTCAACACTTGGCGAAAATTCCGTGGAGCATTTGGTGAGAGTAGTACTCGGTAAAGAGGGATGCCTGGCAGAAGCATGAGCTTTGTTAATATTTGATGAGCACCACACTCGGCAAAAGCTAGCATCTACTCATATTGCAGAGTTTCATCGGACCAAAACTTGGCATAAGCTTGTGCATGCGTCGAGAAGTTGCTCGTCAAAGGTCTGCGAAATACCACACTCGTCAAAGCTATGCCAAGTTTCAACAAACGACAACTCAACAAAAGGACGTGCCACGTGTTGAGCCCCTACTCGTTGATAGGTTGCGGAGTTTGGTCGGACAAGGACTCGACAAAGGTCTGGCCATATGAATGCCCATTAAACAGTCATTCCATCTAACATGATGGTTTGCCGTGTTCTCATTTGCCAAAACTTGGCAATTACTATTTAAGTGTTTGTCGAGCGCCTGATAATAACTCGGCGGAGTAAATGATTGTCGATGTGTGTCCAGCCGAGTCCTGTTTGCCAACAACATAACTTAGCAAACGAAATGCCGAGTTTTTTCTGTGCTTTGTCGAGTACACTGGAAACTCGATAATCGCGGCCATTGCATTAGTGCCTCCTAAAAAATTCCCCGGAGGCCTAAACTTCCCAAAACAAGCAAAATCTATCTGTACGAGAAATAGAGGCTTTACTGATGTACATGGCTTGTACCAACTACACTCTCTTCTTTTGAAATTTTGGGCAAATGTTTTGTTGTGCCATCATTGTATAGAGCATGGTAGCACCAAATATATTCTCAGACTGTAGTACAAGTACATCATAACATCACTACACAATGACTTCACGATTATTCGTTAGCGAACCCATGAGAGAGAGAAATACGATTCACACCTTATGCATATATAGTACAAAGTCAACCAAGATACAATGAATGATCTTTCACAGATATACAATCGCCAAAGCTACGGAGATAACAAGCAACAAGTAAAACACATGTCTCATGCCACACAATCTCAATGTCCTGATGAGTATGGAGAAAAGGTTTCTGTCTTCAGGTATGTTGGTTTCGGAGACACTTGCAGAACACGTTAATAACTCTTGATTATGTTTTTGCATGGTTCGCTCCAGTCTTTTCTTTCTCCATAGGTCCTTCAAGAATTCATCACCGTAGAGGTGACTCCTAGTTGTAAATGACAAGTAACGTTTCTTGTCCCTGACCAAATAAAACAAACCAGCTTCAAGTCGACGCTCGCTGTATTTTCTAAGCGCATTGTTTATTGTGCAGGATGCTTTTCCAATTGGTCCGTATTTTTCCCTATAAATCGGCCATGTATGGATCATGTGGTCGTCAATGAACGCGACAAGCCTCCATCTGCCCTCACGAAGCTGTATTTCGTGGTACAGTGCCGTTGACTTAAGTACAACTGTAGGTTTAGCCAACGCCCTCATGCCATACTCGTCACGAATACATAACCTGAACATCTTCTTTGGTATGCTAACCTTGTGATCTTTTCCAAAAACTAGAGACCCAACCTTCTGCTTGAAAACAAATAAGAACATCTTCGTCGAATTCTTCGGTTGGCGTTTGGTCCTGTGTATGACATGAACATTCTAAATTAACATCCAATGATCTCTCAAAGAAGACCCCTACGAGCCAGTAGTAAATAGGCAAGAAAAAGGCGTACTGGAATATACATGCATGAACAGCTCAATTTTTTATTTATAAAAGCACAAATAAACAACCCTCGTTTTTATGTACCTGCAGCTGCCATCGAAGGCAGTAGTCTTCATCTGAGAACCCGGCCGGCGAATCGATGGAGGACTATTTTTTTTTTCTCGCGGGAGAACGGAGGACTAATTAAGAAGCCCGTTTGTTATAATAACACGTTTTGTTCTTGCCTCTCTAATATTTAAGGAAGGGCACATACGCCCGAATCAGACTATTGATCCCCTACTTTCAATCAGACGAGTCTGATTAGAAGCACATCAATGATCTGGTACGGAAGCCTGCGCGTGATAGGTTAGTTCTCTTTTTGTACGGAAGCCTGCGCGTGATAGGAGAATCATAGGACGTGTACGAACAGGAAAACTGAAACTAGAAAACCAACGTACACACGCACGCCCGTTGGGCCGTGGCGCATCCAACACAAGAGACCAGAACAGCACACGCGTACACGCAGAGCCATGGCCGTTCCGTTCGTGCTGCTGCGGCTGTTCGTCAGCGGCGCAGCGACTGGGAGCTCACGCGAGGTTGCGTGGCGGTGTCGTGGAGGCGTGTGCTACGGCTGCTGCACGTCGGAGGGCGCGTTGTCACTGTGCACAGGGAAGCAGAGGATCGGAGTGGCCTGCAGTGCGCGTGCGGTGGCGATGGAAGTCCGAGGCACAAGCCGTGCTGAAGTGCAAGCTGTTGGGCGACGCGGAGGGGTCGTGGTGCCGGCGTTGCGGCGCTGTGACGGTGGAGGAACAGGCTGGGTCTCGATCGGCTTTTTGCGGGCTGCGGATCCGCTCGTCCCGCAAGGGCTGGTGCGGACAGAGGCGTCGGGAAGCTGGCGCGGTGACTCCAGGCGAGGGGAGACATGGTTGCGGCTCTGGTCTGCGAGGGCGGCAAGTAGGGATCTGAGTCCTGCCTAATGGCGCCCTGATGTGGTGCGGTGGGCAGATATGGGGTTTTGAGGACGCGGCCCGGAAACGGAGGTCGGACCCCTTGTCGACGAGGTGAATGTGTTGCAGGGTGGTGTTTGGTGGACCTCAATGGAGCTGAATCCACCAGGCGCCATGGCTGCCATGACGAGCGGGAGCGAGCCTCCCTCCACCAGAGAACGCCCCGCAGAACGGGGGAACCCCGCCGCCGCCCTCCGCCGGAGCGGCATGCGGCTGGCGGCCTGTGAGTCTGTTCGGGTCGGGCAATGACGTCGTCCCTATGGCGTTTCTCCCTTTGGGGCATTGCTTTGAAGACAGGCGATCCTTCGTGCTCCTATTGGGCTGGACGTACATGGCGTCACGGTTGGCAGGTGCCCAACCGGTGATGCGAGTGGTTGGCGTTGCGACTCGTGCGGCGACGACGATGGTGACGTGTGGAGCTGGGTCGCGGCTTGTCCTTTTGATTTTGACGGTTTGGTTCGCCGACGAGTGCGCCTATGCTTGTTTCTCACTGTGTCAAAGAAGTCGGAGCTGCGTGCGGCAGGGCCCGTGCGGCAACGATGACTTCATGAGGGTGGTTTTGGCCGACGGTGCTCTTTGGAGGTTGCGCTGGGCTAGGTCGATGCGAGGCTTGCAACTTTCTCCAGTGAAGCCCATCAACTAAATCGGAGTTGTCGGTCCTCGACGTCTGCGGTCGATTGTTTGGCTATGGCCGATGAGTTCTCGTGTGTCATCTGTTCGCTGGGGTCTTGGTAGGTCGTCAGCGGCGGAGTCGGAGTCGTCTGCTCGGAGAGAGGTGATGACGATGACATTGCAGGCAACCTCGACGGTGTCCTCTTCTCGGCGGTGTGTGTGATCTTGTAGGTGCCAGGTCGGCCGAGCTGCCCTTTCTTGTGGGCGGGTTGTAACGGTTTCCGCTCGGGTTTCCATTAATTAATCGGGCAACTCTATTCTACCTTTTTAATGAATCGGGTCCTAAGGGACCGTGTTTCAAAAAAGGGAGGGTTGTCGTGTTGCGTTGTGTGTGCTCCGGCGATCTATGTGGAGGAGGTTCGGGCGAAAGTCTTGCCCGACTGTTGGCCGGTGCCAGTAGTGATGTTGTTTGTTCTGACGTTATTTTCCTCCTTGGGCGGACACTGAGATCAGAAGCAACGCCAGGGAAACTATTCGTTGGAACCAGGAAGAAAAGGGTATATACACTGCTCGCTCCGCTTATGCAATGCAATTCCAAAGGAATCTCTCGTCAGACTTCAACAAACTCATTTGGAAGACATGGGCACCGGGTAAAGTCAAGATTTTCTCCTGGTTGTTGTTCCAAAATCGCCTCTGGTGCAACGACAGGCTGCAGCGACGATGATGGATAAACAGTTACTTCTGCCAGCTGTGTTACCGCAACCTGGAAACAACCCAACACCTATTTTGGAACTGCCCAGTTGCAAGGAAGGTTTGGAGCCGGCCGGGTCAGTGGGAGGGTGCCAGCATCTGGCCCCTACTGAAGCTTGGAGCCATAATCAATCGCAAAAAATTGCGCATGCGTTCATCAACATAGTGGAGCCTGCCCAACAGAGTGGAACAAAAACGTTGTTGTTGTTAGCTTGTTGGGAGCTTTGGCAAGAGCGTAACAAGTGCACCTTCAGGGGGAAGACATCTTCGCCTTCAAACATCACAAGAGAAATTAGGAACTCCATCGACCTATGCAGAGTTGCAGGAGCAAAATGTTTAGAGCATCCCTTTGGGGAACCACATGAGAATAGGCTAGACTGTCGACCGACAACTTGTGTTGCTATGGCCCAAACCGTTTTGTTTCCCTTTTCTTTTCCTTTTTTATCCTGGTCTTTGGGTCTCATCACCTTATTGTTTTCCCGTTGCTTCCTGCTAATGCTAATGAAATAGCTAGCAAGTGCCGGTCCTTTCAAAAAAATCCTCCTTGGAGATGTTGTGAAGCTCTTCTCCATCCCTTTCGGAGGTGGGCTCTCTAGGAGAAATCTTGTCTCTAGTTGTCATAGCGGGCGACAGCTACGTCTACATTGTGTCCTCTTGGGAGGCGTCATCTTGAAGAGTTTGCAGGCACCTATGTCCACAGTTCCCCCATGTTATCGTGAGTAGTGGATGTCGGGGAGAACCCGGGTTGTTGATGTTGGTACATCAAGGCGGCAGCCTCCAGAACCATGCGGTGATTCCATTGGACGAGGTAGCATCCTAGCGATGGCCTGGGTGGCAATATTGTGCTGCAAGTACGACAGGCTTGTCGGCCCAGTTGACCCAACCCAGAGGGTGTGGTCTTCTTTATGTCAGGTGGCGCCCCGGATGAGTTCGTGCGACAGTCATGGTCTATGCACAACTTTCCCGTGTAACTTGGGATACATCGGTCAGGTCCTACGGCGTTGCAGCTCGGAGGCGAGTGGTGGTATGTCATCGCGGCGGCCCCGAAAGTTAGTGTTCGCAGATTGCACAGGGGGTGGTGGAGTGGTGCATGTCGGGGCGGCTACGCTGAGAGTTTTTGCACCTTCAAGGGAATTGTCCTCGTGTCGTGCGAGCAACGAGGTTGCCATCAAAGTTGGTCGTCGGCGTGTCAGGCAAGACACTTGGCACATGGTCTTTGGACGATGCTTGCTTTGCAACCTATGTTTGAGAGTTTCGATCTGCTCCTCCATAGCAGTCTCAACTTCTTCTCTCCAATAATGATGGAAGGATAGTTAGTTTCGGCGGAGCAGATTTCCCATTTTGTTTGTGTTTGTGAGGTTGTTGCGCTTCTGTTGAGTTTGACGTGTCATTGACGAGTGTGAGCTTGGCCCTAGATGTATTGATTTTTGCATCATTTTTTAACTGGACAAAGGTTCTTTTTAATTACTGATACACAAGGCAAAGATTTGCCTTGGTTTAAGAAAAACACCAACACACGCACGAAAAAGGATGATTCTTTTCTTGATGAGTGAGAACCTACTCTGGAAGGGTGACTTTATCACATCGCAGCCGTGAAGAATATTTGGCCGATCTGGGCACTAAATTGCAAGGACCTGGATGGCAATGCAATCGGCTGGATTAATGCTTATCAACCGAGGGCAAGCACTTGGGTGCATGCATAACTAATTAGTGCATGCATAAGCAGATGGATCAATATAACGACGTGGAACCATGTACTTAGGTTAGGCTAGGTATACACCTATGTATATGGGTGTGTCCAGTTCTTATTTGAACTAGATGACTTGTTGCACCAATGGCGCAAGGGGAGAGAGGGAGCCAAGTATTGTGAGAATATTTAGACACCTAAGTCGAAAATCAAATGTGGCCAACACTCCCGCATCCTCTGCTTGGAAGCCGTCTTTTCTCACCAGATCTAACATAAAGAGCAAATTTCAGAGAAAATATAAAGCATGGAAGGCTTTAAGTTGTACTACTGAGACCATACCACCATATCTTCATTTAGTTTTTTTGGGAATCTAAAGGTCTAAGAGGAGGGTACATGTGAGAAGCTGTGAATCCACAACAAAAAACTAAACTAACTTCCAAACAAACATTTCAAGTTTGGAAGCCACAAAGAAGCAGCTCAGATCTCTCGTTGTAGTGCGGGTACATGTTCTTAATCCTGCATCCACAACCCATAATTTTTCAACACCTAAATCCACGAAATCCAACCGAAGGAAAACATGGCAGAAACATGCGCCGTGGCTTACGTGATTATATTAGTGAGAAAACAGAGGCAAATACAAAACAAAGGAAAACATTGCTCATTGCTCGGCTACCAAATTATTTGGCCCCGTGAAAAAATATATGGCAAAGGGAGCAACTGGGTGTGATAAAGCTATGAAGTACGGAGTATAAACCAAGTACAAAATACTGTTTTGCTACTTTACCATTTAAACTCTGCAAGTGTTCATACTCTGTACTGGTAACCTAGAATAAACTAAACCACAATTAGAGTTATGATTCAATACCACACTCACCAGGGTGAAACTTTCATACTCAAATCTGTAAACTTCTTAAGTATCTATCTTTTGTTATCTATCGATTATTGCACAATCGAATAATATAAATACAAGACCCATTCTTCTTGAAGAATCTCAACTACCATTGACAATGGAGAGTGTTACAGAACTACAGATAACTAATAAACAGTCTGGTAACGTAAAAGTTGCCAGTATCTTGTCTCCAAATACCAAGAAAGGAGCATAGATTATACAACTGGCCAATGGAACAAATAGTGAACTTGTTATATGTGAACACCTCGAGCATAGACCATGCGACGCCCCATTCACCAGTGTGACTCCAAAGTCAAAAGTAGTGTACTCTTAAACACAAGTAACTTAATTGGTCCCATTTATTCTCCCTTCTTTTTGTGCTAGTCCTTGCTGATATTTCAGTGCCTTCCTTGATCGATCAGTGAGCAGAGAGAGCATTTACATTAGTCAAAGAGTGAGCTCAGAACAGTAGCAAGAGAGCTCTCCTCACCCAATTCTCTCCCTATTTATAGTTGCACTACACATCAGGGGAGAGGAGCAACACATGTAGATTATCAACTTAGTCTACACTCGTCAGTTCTGCAATCTGAGAAATAAATGAACACAAGGGAAAAAAACAACCGATTCTGACCAGAGAATTCACAATCCAAAAAACTTTGCCATTCCCTTATAAGATAATATACCAAAACACCTGATAAATCACTTCTATAGGCGCATTAGGAAAAATGGCAATAAGGAGCATAAAGAAAGATCACTGAGAATTGAATGGTTTCCTTCAAATAAACATATAGCCAAGGGAAAAACATCATGTTTTGATTGGATTCTTTTTACCGGTGTTGATACTAATGGTGTATCCCAGTTTTTTTGGAGAGAACATAGAAAACAAAACTAAGGAAGACATCCTACCATCATAAAAATAAACCTTTTATTCTCCTTTTTCGAGCATAATCAGATATATAGTTTAAGTGATTGATGTTCAAGCTATAGTTGTTACTTACGAGGATTTTATTGTAAATGTATAATCTACACTACAAAAGTGATTACTTAGTTTTCCCACATTTTTAGAGTATTATTTTAGTTCTTCAAGGGTGCCTCTGAGAGCACATACAAGCATATGCCTTTGTTTAATGTTTCTTTATCATCCTTACATACCATTGGCTGTTGTAGAACTCAACTAGTAAGTAGGGGAACAAATAATGTGAATGTAACTGATCATTGATCAACAACACATCGTGCATCTATACAATTTGCTAGCATGCTACTTCTTGCGACTAGAATGCTCATTGAATCTAACAAAACTACTAGATGTTTACTTCAATCATTTAATGTTATATATAATATACCAGGTTCATGATTAAGAAATTCAAGGTAAAGTAAATTACCTCCATAGTATCATCGATTTGGGAAAGGACTAATGGTTCAGTTTTGTTAAAGTTTTTTTAACCCGCAAGGACAACATTAAAACTATGACATATGGTAGACATCTACTTCAATGGTTTTGCAACTACCCTTATGTTCATGTTATTAATAAAGTTCCCTAAACAAGCATCAAACTAGACCTGGTATAACTAAACCAACAATTCTAGAAAGCATCATTTCATAGCCATGATTGAAGAAACAACAGAATCAATCAGAGAACCCAGAAATAAGTTCAATGTCTTGCCAAATCAAGCATGGATTTGCATAGATGATTGAGATAAAAATAAAGAGAAGAGGTCAGTGTCTTCGCAAATCAAATTGTTCTTACCAACACAATCCAAACTAAGAAGGCATGTAGTACCAGTGGCTCTATCAAATGGTGTAATACAACGTAGAAGTTTGACGCGTAAATGGTTATCCCTCTGCAACAACTACTCATATGCATCTCCAAAATAAGTTTTAACATGTAATGAGGAAGGCTAAAAACAAAGCAATTCAAAACCAACTTTATATGTGCTAGGGCGAATAATTGTTGCCTGGAGCCAAGAACATCTTCAAGCCTGTAGTTCTTGTCATAAAGAGAGAGAGAGAGAAAATATGAATGCAATTTTTTGCAGAACAGTAGTATTGGACAAGTCTGAACCTTTGTACCCAAATCGGTTAGTGCTATTGCCATGTTATTCTTAGCAATTTCAAAGTTGGGGGAAATAGTCAACCAGTCAAGCACCTGGGATACAGTAAAGTTATGCCATGGGTGAACTTCACGTTCTTGTTATAGATTATTTTATCAATATCGCCAGAATCCATATCAAAACAATAATGGCAAACTTACCTGTCGTAATAGGAAATTGCTGCATCTAGTTCTCCAAGATTTTTGTAAATAACCCCCATATTGCAATAAGCTTCGACATACAATGGTCTCTCCAATGCAGCATTTTTGTAACAAGTAAGAGCTACATCAAACTATAGCATCTCCAGATAAACCACCCCAAGGTTGTAATAAGAAGACTGCACAAATCAGATGTATACATTAGCACAATGCTAAATTGACAGAAAAATAATAATAAAGGCGGTGAGAGAATATGGCAGAGTTAATGATGGTACTTCATAGTGGCTATCCACTTCAAGGACTTCACTTTTTTTAATCCCATCTTCTGTGTTGCCCGCAAGCTTCAAGATAATTCCAAGATCAGTCAATACAATGGCAAAAAATTATTGGAGCTGGGATGTTTTACCTATGCATTTTACAAGTTCTAACAAATTTAAGCATTTTTCTGATTAAATTTCTAAGGTGGCCGAGAAAAACTATTTTGTACATAGAAAGATCTTTTTTTTTGACGGAAAACAGCTAGATGCTGATTCTCATTGATGAAGCTGATTCTCATTGATGAAGAAAGAGGTTGAAAACCCATACAGATGGTTACAGACGTAAGCTCTACACCTAGTTCACATGTACTGCTAGTGCATGGCGCCGGCCACCATGTCTAGTTACAGCCGGCTGGTGAGGCAATTCATGGCGGCTCAAAAAATTTGCTCATCAGCGTCAGTCCAGCGAACAGCCAACACCTCGCCTCGTCAGATATCCTGTTAACCAGTTGGTTCACATTGCAGGTTTTCCCTTCGAAGACTCGTGCTTGCGCTCTTTCCAGAGGCACCAGGAGACGAGGAGGCAAGTTGCACGCCATGTTGGTCTGTTGCGTCTCGGGATGGAGCTGATCTGTCTCCTGAACCTGTCTCTGAGGCGTACATTCGTGTTCATGTAAATTGCAGCAAAAGGAGGGCCAAGCAAGGCTGCCGTTGATGCCCAAACCTGCTTCGAGAAGGTGCAGCCCGCGATCAGGTGCCGTGCTGTTTCCGGCTCGTTATGACAAAGCGGGCATAGCGGGCCGTGTGGAATCTGTCTCATCGTCAGGTTATCTGCCGTGAGGCACTTCCCTCTCAGGAGGAGCCAAGAAAACACCTTTGCTCTTGGGGCAGCCTTTGCGCTCCAGATCAACGACTTGTCATTGGTTGGGATTGATCCCTGGAACTGCATCCTGTACGCAGACACCGCCGAGTACTCTACCGAGGTCGTCCACTTCCATCTAATGTTGTCTGGCAGGCCGTCAGTGAAATTTATGTTCCTTGTCACTTCCCACAGCTCACAGAGCTCGTGCAGCACCACCGGAGGTGGGTTGGCCTTGACATAATTTAGCCACTTGTCATTGCTGATTGCGTCTCTGAGTGAAAGACGGAGACGGCGGCCATTGCAGTGTCCAAAGAGATTTGGCCATCTGTCTGCTGGCCGGCAGCCCTGAGCCCAGTGTGATCTCCAGAAATTTGTCTTGCGCCTGTCTCCGATTGTGATCTCCATGGCAGCCCGGAAGACGCCCTCCGCCGCTGGGTCACTGGTCATGATCAAATCCTGCCAGGGGCGCGTATCGTCAGTCCATTTGCTCCATTGCCATCTTGCCCTCAGTGCAGCACCTTGCATCTTCAGGTCGTGGACCCTGAGGCCCCCAAACTCCCGTGGCCGGCAAACCTCCTTCCACCGCACTAAGCACCTGCCTGCCGGTGCCGTCTCATCTGCTGCCCAGAGGAATCCGCGCCGCAGCCGGTCTACCAATCTTATGAACCAAGCCGGCGGTGCAATCGCCATCAACCTGTAGATGGCCATGGCGGTGAGTGTAGTTCGGACAAGCTCGATCCGGCCCGGCAACACGATAAGCTCGGCCTTCCATCCTCTGAGTCGCTTGGCCAGACTGTCCAGGACTGGCTGCAGGTCTTCTCTTCGTAGGCGACCGTCCGAGAGGGGCAGCCCAAGGTAGGTAATTGGGAACGCCTTGGAGGAGCAGTTGGTACCTTCGATGGCGGCCTCCACGGCGATCGCCTCGCAGCGAATGGGCGTGGCCGCGCTCTTGTCCCAATTCGCCTTCAGGCCCGAGACCTCTTGAAACGCTTCGAGGAGGCGTACTGCCGCGTGCATCTTAGAGTTAAATGGGTTGATGAAGGCAATGACGTCGTCGGCATAGATCGACACTCGGAACGGCATGTTTATCCGACCAATGTTGGCAAACACTCTGTATCTGCAAGCGGTCTTAAAGAGGGATTACAGAGTATCCATTGTGATCACGAAGAGTAGCGGGGAGAGGGGGTCTCCCTATCGAAGCCCGCAGCGGTGTTTGATCATCTCCGATAGATCACCGTTGATGTTCAGCCTGGTGGATGATGTTGCGAGCAACCCTGAAATCCAGTTCGTCCATCTGATGCCAAAACCCCTAGCAGAAAGTAGCTCGAGGAGAAATTCCCAAGAGACGCTGTCGAAGACTTTTGTGATGTCAATCTTCAGAAGCAGTGCAGGAGTTCTTCTAGCCTTCAGGGTTCTAATCATTGCATGGACATACATAAAATTGTCAAGTATCGATCTCTTTCGGATGAAAACACTTTGGCAAGGCGAGACAAGCTGATTCATCACCAGTTGCAGCCTGCGAGACAGAATTTTTGCAATTAGTTTTGCGATGCTGTGGATCAAGCTTATTGGTCTGAAATCAGTTAGGCTAGTGGCCCCTTCCTTCTTCGGGATCAAGATCATGACCGCCATGTTAAATGCCTATAGATTTGACATGTTCTGAATCCAAAATTTGTTAAGTGCCCACATAAGGTCATCTTTGATTACTTGCCAGCAACTTTGGGAAAAAAAGCCCTGTGAAGCCGTCAGGTCCTGGGGCTCTGTCAGTTTTTGTGTCATTGATCGCTGCGAGTACCTCTTCTTCAGAGAACGGATCATCCAGTTGTGCAAGCAGCTGCGTGTCCGAGGCGTATCCTAGTGCCTCAAAGTTCAGTTGCTTCCTACTAGGAGCCGGCTGTCCGAGCAGTTTCGAGAAGAACTACCAAGCAATATCCATCTTATCTTCCTGTCCCGAGAAGAACTGGCCCTGATGCTGAATTGAGAGGATGGCATTTTTCCTCCTTGTTGTGGCCTTCATGTGAAAAAAAATTGTGCAGACGTCTCCTTCTTTTATTCCTCTGACAGTGGATCTCTATCTCCAAATTGATCGCTGCAGAGCACTGTATCCCAGCAGTCCCATCTTCATATTGTTCCGCAGCATGTGCTCTAGTGGTGTTAGTTCTCTTGAATCTCTCGCCTTGTCCAATCGAAAAATGATCTCGTTGGCAACATCCATTGCGTGGTTCATCTGGTCTGTAGACCGATCATGCCAGCTCTTTAGGGCTCCGGCCACTCTGCCCAGTTTCGTGTGCAGGACAACAAACGCATCGGGCGATGCAACTGGCTGCTGCCAAGCTGCGGCCACCACTTGCTCAAACCCATCCATCCGTGCACAGAAGTTTTCAAATCTGAATCGTCTGCAATGACATAGATCTAGCCTTCGACAATGACATATTGGTCCAGGGTTCAATTTATTATCAGTTATACAAACATGGATTCATTTTCCATTCCTTTTGGGCACTTACAAACGGGGCCCACAAGACTTAATTATCACATTTTTTGCAGATCAAATAACATTGCTGGCAACCGGGTCCACAAGACAGTTAACCGGCGACGACACGCCGGCGAACGCGTGTTCACGAGACTATGGCGGCCCCGCACTTGAACCACGTTCCTGGGGGAACCTGAGCACCGGCCGCTCACACCGATCAACAGAGCGGGAGGTCGCGAGCGCAACCGCTGCCCTGGGGACCGATTGCCAGACTCACGGCAGACGGCACAGTTGGTGGCGGCGACGGGCGATCAGGGAAAAAGTGGCAGGAGCTACCGAGAAGGGGATGGAAACAAATGAAGGTGGATAAAGGACCAGGCCGGGGCCAAAGAGCTCTCCAACTCCGGGGAGTGGTCGGTAAGGCATGGCGGAGCTCCAGGAGGTCGATGCGGCCACCAGAAGCTCTTGGGGACGACAGCCGCAAGGAGCTCCACACCCATGCGATGGTGGCGCTCGGCAGGAGGTGGGTAAGGAGATGACGCGCGGTCGATTCCGTCAGCGAGCGTCTACGCCGGCGCTCTGAAATCTGAATGCCGGAGAGCACGAGCAAGATCGGCCGGCGAGAGATGAGTACCTGAGGAGAATGGGCTGGCGAAGGGAGTGTGCGATGGCGGAAAGCGTCTTACCTCAATCGGAGGGGACGCCGTACGTGTTTATAGGCAGGGGCGCACCTCCCTGATAGCGCATACAGTTTAGATTACATCTTGAAGAGGAAGCTAAGTAGAGATAAGATTACAAAGAGGAGATAAACTCTAGCTAACCACCTAGCCGAACTACCAAGATATTGATCAGAGAAGATAATGCGCAGCCCCTTGTCACGTACACAGGAATGTTGTTTGACACCCTCCCTTAATCACAACTTCATCAAGTTGAGATTATACTTGAAGTTCTCAAAGCTTCGTATGGGCAAGGCTTTAGTAAACCCATCTGCAACCTGGTCTTGAGAATGTATAAATCGAATGTCTAGAAGTTTACTAGCAACTCTTTCTCTGACAAAATGAAAATCTATCTCAATGTGTTTCGTTCTTGCATGAAAGACTGGATTTGCTGAAAGATAAGTTGCACCCAAATTGTCACACCACAGACATGAAGCTTGAGTGATTTTTACACCAAGTTCCTTGAGAATGGACTGTACCCATATAATTTCTGCAGTAGCATTAGCTAGTGCCTTATACTCTGCTTCTGTGCTGGACCTTGAAACAGTAACTTGTTTTCTGGCACACCAAGAGATCAGATTTGATCCAAGAAATACTGCAAAACCACCAGTGGAGCGTCTATCATCCAAACATCCTGCCCAATCTGAGTCAGAGAATGCACTAACAAGAGTGGAAGATGACTTGCTAAAATTGAGGCCAATGCCCATAGTATCTTTCACATATCTTACTATCCGTTTTGCAGCAGTCAAATGAACTGTGGTTGGTGCATGAAGGAATTGACACACCTTGTTAACAGCAAAAGAAATATCAGGTCGAGTGAGAGTTAAATATTGAAGTGCACCCACCAGACTTCTGTATTTTGTGCTATCTTCTGAGCTCAAGGGTGTTCCTTCTGTGAGAGACAATTTTTCTGTACTAGACAAAGGAGTGGTGGTAGGTTTACAGCCTTGCAACCCAGCTTTTCTTACCAAATCATTTGCATATTTTTCTTGGGAGAGATGAAGTCCATCCTTGTGCTTCTTCACTTCAATCCCTAGGAAATAGTGCAGGTCCCCAAGATCCTTCAGAGCAAACTCAGCACCTAAGTCCTTCAACAGTCCTGTTATTGCCTCATCAGATGAACTTGTGACAATAATATCATCAACATATATAAGAACAAATATTGATGTATTGGCCTTATTGTAAATAAACAATGAAGTGTCAGACTTTGAAGGAACAAATCCAAGCATTTGCATTTTCCTGCTGAGTCGAGAATACCATGCTCTAGGGGCCTGCTTCAGTCCATACAGTGCTTTGTCAAGCTTGCATACATAAGAGGGTGCATGTTTGCTTTCAAACCCAGGAGGTTGTTTCATGTAAACCTCCTCTTCCAGAACACCATGAAGAAACGCGTTCTGTACGTCTAACTGTCGAAGACTCCATCCCCTGGAAACAGCCATGGATAGGACAAGACGAATAGTTGCATCTTTTACCACCGGACTAAATGTATCCTCATAGTCTATGCCATATCTTTGTTTAAAACCCTTAGCAACTAGCCTTGCCTTGTAACGATCAACTGTTCCATCAGACTTGCGTTTGATTCTAAAAACCCATTTGCAATCAATGAGATTTTTACCTTGCCTTGGAGGGACTAAATGCCAAGTTTTATTTTTCTGTAGTGCCACATATTCCTCACGCATTGCCTTTCTCCACTTCTCATCGCCAAGGGCCTCTTCAAGCGTATTGGGCTCACCTGGTTCCCCTGTGGAGCAGATTAAGCCATATTTTGTTATGCGTTTATAATTAACAAGCTTAGTTACCCCTGATTGCAGCCGTGTGCGACGTTGTGGTGCACCAGTGTTGTTTTGCGCCACAGAAGATCCGGCAGATGAATCCTCCTGCGCCAGATCCAAGGCGGATCCGCCTACACCAGCAGTTTCGGCTGGTTCTGCTCCTGGATGATCTTCTGTGGCTCGCGGTTGTGGTATTGAAGAGAAAACCGGCGCAGAGGATCCCGCCTGACCAGCGACCACGGTCTGATCGAGGCAAGCATCTGATCCCGCGCCAGCGCCTGCTGCAGCCGGGCCCGCACCAGCCGACCGCCCTGGCTCGCGCCGCTTGTACACAGCCGGTTGGGTGCCAAACCGCGAGCCGATCGGACCCGTGGGAGGTTGGCACATGGCAGCCGCTGATTGGTGCGGGCTGGTGAAGCCGCCACCACCAGCCACAGCCGGCCGCGTGGCCAACGCGGAGTCGCTCGCGGCTGGATCCGAGGCAGGTCCACCCGCCGCTGCTGATGCGCCGGTTCCCGAGGCGGATGCGCCTGCTGCAGCTGACGCGCCGGATCCCGAGGCGGATTCACCTGCTGCACCTGGCGCGCCGGATCCCGAGGCGGATCTGCTCCCTCTGCCGTGACACACGCGATATGGACAGTGCGTTGCACTGTTTTCTTCATTTTCTTCATCATTTTCGCCGTTATGATCTCCTGGAACATCACAAGCCTCATGCAAATGGTTAGGAGGATTAGTCAGCAAATGATCATCACAGTTTTCGTGGCCCCCTTGATGATAGCTGGAGAGATGAGGTGGAAGGAGTAATATTTCTTGACGGAGTAAGGCGCCGGCGTTGGGGTGAAGATCAGCAAAGGGGAATTTTGTCTCATCAAAAACAACATCTCTAGAGATGTAGACTCGACCAGACGAGATGTCTAAGCATTTGACACCTTTGTGCTGAGCACTGTACCCAAGGAACGCACACTGTTTGGAGCGAAACATAAGTTTGCGGTTGTTGTAGGGGCGGAGATTTGGCCAACATGCGCATCCAAACACACGAAGTGATTTATAGTCTGGTTTTACACGAAGGAGTCGTTCTATAGGAGTTTCGTTGTTGATAACCCTACTGGGGAGCATGTTTATGATGTGTACAGCCGTGAGGAATGCTTCATCCCAAAATTTTAAGGGCATAGAAGCTCCGGCCAGAAGAGCAAGGCCAACTTCAACAATGTGTCTGTGCTTGCGTTCTGCAGACCCATTCTGTTGATGAGCGTGGGGGCATGACACATGATGAGAAATTCCGAGTGTTTGGAAAAAGGATTTGAGTTTTTCGTACTCTCCACCCCAGTCAGATTGGATAGCAAGAATTTTCCTATCAAATTGCCGTTCAACAAGAGCTTGGAAGTTTTTAAAGACTTGAAAAACTTCAGACCTTTTTTTAAGAAGGTAGAGCCAAGAGAACTTGCTATAGTCATCAATGAAACTGACATAGTATATGTGTCTACCAACAGAACTTGGGGCAGGGCCCCATACATCAGAAAAAATTAATTGCAATGGTTGAGTAGAGACACTAGTAGAAACAGGGTATGGAAGTTGATGACTTTTTGCTCTCTGACAAGAATCACAAATGGTTTCAATATTTCGGTCCCCAACAAACGGGAGTTTATTCTTTTTGAGTAAACGATCAACTAAGGAAAATGAAGCATGCCCTAAACGGTCGTGCCAGCGTGTGGCCGAAAGCTTGATAGCACCACAAGCTTGTTTATTGTGTTGTTGAAGCTCCGGAATCAACGGGTAAAGACCTCGAACACATCTACCTCGATAGAGAGTTCTCCTCGTGACCTGATCCTTGATCAAGAATAAAAAAGGGTGAAATTCAATGTAAACATGATTATCAAGTGTGATACGATGAACGGATAGAAGGTTCTTGTCAGTGCTAGGGACATGCAAAATTTTCCGAAGATGAAATTTTCGACGTGGGGTACGAAAAACTGAATGACCAATGTGACGTATCCTCATACCTGCACCACTTGCAGTGTGTATCTGGTCCTTGCCATGATACTTTTCCTTGAGTGTCACCTTTTCCAGTTCGCCGGTGAGATGATTTGTTGCGCCGCTGTCCAGATACCAGTTGGTATCGACGCCATATGAGCCGTCAGCAGCAGCGGCAACCTTTTCTTCATCTTCAGAGGAGGCCTCATCGTCATCGAACCGATACCAGCAATCTTTTGCCGTGTGGCCCGGTTTGCCGCAGATTTGGCAGCGCACCGCGTCTGGGCGTGATCTGGAGGAACCACCGCGACGACCCCTGGTGTTGGTGTAGTTGGGCCGTCCGCAGGAGTTGGACCCGCCGTTGCTGCCGCCGCTTCCCTGCTTTCCCTTGGAGCGAGGGGGGCCACGGTGACGAGCGTAGCCACCGCGCCCACGCGTCGCGGCGTTAGCCGACGACTTGAAGCCGCCCGATCCCTGGTACTGCGCCACCCTTTGATCAAAATTGCTAAGCATTGAAAAGAGCTCATCGAGGGATACCGGGGTGATGCGAGCGTCGAGGGCAGAAACGAGTGGCTGGTAGTCCATGTCGAGGCCGTGCAGGATGTATGAGATGAGTTCATCATCCTGGAGAGGTTTTCCGGCGGCGGCCAGCTCGTCGGCGAAGCCGCGCATCTCGGCGAAGTAGGTGGCGACGGTCTTGTTGCCCTTCTGCGCGTTCACCAGAGAGGTTCTGATGTTGTTTACGCGACTCAGCGACTGCGAGGAGAACATCCCCGACAGCGCCGTCCAGAGCTCGCGCGCCGTGGTGATCGCGGTCACCTGCACGAGCACCTCCTTGGTGAGGTTGTTCAGCAGGTACCCGAGCACCTGCTGGTCCTCTCGCACCCAGATGGAGTGGAGGGGATTCGGCTCTGTGGATTCCTTCCCTTCTTTGTCCTTGGTGTGGAGGATCCTGGCCGGCTCCGGCGTCGTGCCATCGACGTAGCCGAAGACTCCTGCGCCCTTCAGCTGCGGCACGATCTGTGCGCGCCAGAGGACGTAGTTGGTGCGGGAGAGCCTCTCCGTGACTTGGCCATTGGGGCCAGCCTGGGAGGCACCGGTGGAGGAGGAAGACGACATAGTTGCACTGGATGGAGTTCTAGGGTTTAGACGTGGAAGAGAATTGCTCTGATACCATGTGCGATGGCGGAAAGCGTCTTACCTCAATCGGAGGGGACGCCATACGTGTTTATAGGCAGGGGCGCACCTCCCTGATAGCGCATACAGTTTAGATTACATCTTGAAGAGGAAGCTAAGTAGAGATAAGATTACAAAGAGGAGATAAACTCTAGCTAACCACCTAGCCGAACTACCAAGATATTGATCAGAGAAGATAATGCGCAGCCCCTTGTCACGTACACAGGAATGTTGTTTGACAGGGAGGACTGCTAATCGGTTCAGTGACGACCAGGTCGGAAGGCTCACGATGTCAAATCAGAGTTTGAATTCGAACTCGAGTTGCCCACACGGGTTCCGATCGAACTCTAGCAACAACGTCGCCCTCATAAATAATCTCAAACCCAGAAGCACTACTACACGTAACAATACTCCTAAGTTCTTTATTTTTGGTACTGCCGGTTTTGTAGGTATGGAGAATAAAGTAACCTCCAATCGCAGCAGGTGCGTTCTTGGTGCTATATTATTTACTACTTATTTGTGTGTGTATTTATACTTAGTTTTCCAATTTCATGAAGTAGGGGCTAATATTTTAAATCTCATGTCCCCTAACCTAGGATCAAGCAAACGAAGAATCCAAGAAAGATATCTTTATTCCTTATCAAACAGAAGGTTGGATCTCTAGTTTATCAAAAACACAAACTTATCAGACCAAAGAAGTTGTTTAGGCTGTGTATTCATGATGAGTTTGGCACAAGGGCATTGAGCAAACCTGCGGTGATACTTAGATCGACCACACTACATCATGAAATAAAGCTTCGCACAGCAAGGCGGAACATCCTATGGATTTATCGTGTGCACAAAGTTCGTACGTGGACATCTTATAAGGAAAATATTAAGGTGATCAACAGACTGCACCACATATTTGACCATGCAATTCGTAGGTACACCGAGCACCGTTTGGAAGCTGGATTGTTCTATTTGGTCTCCGATATGGATGATTTTACGCACACGGTTCGTAGTCACCTCTACGGTGGCACTGGCAGTGAGTTCTTGAGAGATTTGTGGAGAAAGAAGAGACTGGAGCGCAAGATGAGACTAACTAACAAGGAGGTATGCAACTGTTCTGCAAGTGCACAGAGATCCAATCTGTGTGATAGAAAACTTTCCAGCATTGTCGCCAAGACATTGAAATTGTGTAGCATGAGGCACATATTTTGCTTGTTACTTGTAATTTTCTTGGCTTTCCTGATAGTATATATGTAAATGAGTGTTAATTTGGGTTGACTCGATACGATTGCTACGCTTTCTATTTTTTTATATAGAAAAGGAGGATGACCCCCGGCCTCTGCATCTGAGCGATGCATACGGCCACTTTTTAATTATTCTCACAAGACCTTACAAAAGCAATACAACAGTAAGACTAAAGTCGTCGTCTAAGCAACAAACTGTCGCTACACCTATCCAGTTGATGAAGGGCGCAGATAGCCTGGGCCTAATACGAAACAGACATCGCAGCCAAGTCTAACATCTAAGACCTGAGACCCCAACCTAGCCACTTGTCGGGTCTGGGGCACACACTGGTCCGGCGTGCTCTCAGAAGCCGCCGCCGCCAACTGCCACCGCTCCATCTTCAGAACTGTACTGATGCATCAACCTTGCTCGATCCAGCTATCGTCGACGCCACTACGGCGCCCAACGGCACCTCCTCCCTGCGCCCAAACAGCTGAACATGTCGCGGTCGTCACTGATACACCTCAGCGCCATACTGCCAAGTATCACCAGTCGACACAGCTTGAAGTCCTTGGAGGATCTGTCGTGCGTAGCACCTGCCGACCAGGCATGACCCAACGTAGCACCTGTCGGCCAGGCATGACTTGACATCTCCACCGAAGCTCTGTGCAAGACGAAGCCGCTCCACCTCCTGCCTCTGACTTCCAGCGCTGCTCCACAAACGATGCTCCCAAGAGAGAAACGACACCGCAGTGCCGTCATTGTCCGATCTGAAACACCAAATCCTAGGGTTTCCCCCGGAGCAGCACGAGTGGGTAGACAATAGTTACATGATGATGCCTTCATCAAGGTAACATCGTAGAACGCCGCCATCGCCTGTCGTCGGCTCAGTTTTCACCGGCAACCATCTCTCCCCAACTCGCGACCGGGACTAGATGATGGATCTCGAGATCCGATCACCAAGTTTCTGGCCGGCCACCGCCGATGAAAAAGATGACCACCACCACTGGCTACACCGGCCAGAACAAATCTGCCATGGGTGCCGCCAAACAGTCCACCAGGCCCTCGACGCCGCCGCCGATCTAAAGCCAGATGACATGCCGTCGAAGACCGCATCGCACCGCCGCCCGATCCAGGCCAGCCGCCGCAGCAGCCGCCCGTGGCCCGAGGCAGGGCCGACCGCCGCAGCCGTCGAAGCCAACGCCGTCGCTTGTAGATCGGCCGCACCTCCACGCATGTTGGGGTCCCGCCACCCCTAAGACGCGGGAGGGAGGAAGAGCCCCCGCCACCGTCGTCGGCCTCCGGGCGCAAGCCGGCGGTGTCCTCCGGCGGCGGCGGGAGGAGGGGAGGAGAATGGGCTAGGACCCGGCGGCGGCTAGGGTTGGGAAGCCACCCGAGTCGCCCGAGCACCAATCAGGGATGCATACAACCATTTTAGTATGAGTACCAAGATAAACATGATCCTTAGAAATTTTTTAAATGAGTATCAAGATATTTCTTGATAAGAGGTCCCAGCACATACCAAGCTTGGTTTTCAATAAACGGGGGGAAAACCCATGTACATCACCTGTCAATTCTAGAAATTAAACTCGGGTCGCTAGGCTGCACAACCTGTGCATGCTACGCTTTCTATAGAGCATGGACGATGCATTCTCTTTCTCTCATGGATCTTGTTAATTTGCTGATCGCCAAGTATTCCCATGCATCGCTAGAGTTTTGGGCCGCATTATCCTTTTCGGCAGATTAAATAAAAAGCGAACGGTGGAGATAAAGTAACATCAATAGGTCTCGCCAGGATATTGGATTGTGCTAGTGGTTGGAAGAAATTACTGGATTAGTCCGGACTAATTAACTATGCTAGTAGTCGTTGATCCAAGTCCCTCGACATGGAGATGTATTTACAGCCCATAAAATCAAACGTCTGAGTTGTTGCTGATAGTTGCATGACGACTATGAGTGCTTCCTATTGAAGAGAGATAAAGAAAACCCTAGCCACTCCACACCACTAGTAGAACGGCCAGCGCGCCGGGTCCGCTGGGGATGCTGACCATCATGACTAAAGATGTATTTATAGCGGGTGTCGCCGGGTCCGCCGGGTGCGTGTTGTACCGGGTCCGCCGGGCGGGGGGTATGGCCGGCTGCTAGGTACTGTGGCACGCCTTGCCAGGCGTTATGGAATGGTCAGCACCGCCCTGCTACAGGGCCGTGCTCCCAGGACACCGCCCGCCCCGGGCGGGGACGTGGGAGCGCGGCTGCCGCGCCCGTCGGGGCCGGCGTAAGGGAGGGGGCACTGTTGCCATGATTGCTTGTCTCGTGTGTTGGCTTCTTGTGGACGGTCGACATGCGCTAGCCGGTTGGCCGGGTTGCGGCACCCGGCCAGCTCATGCTGGGGAGCCGGCCAGGGGCGAGACGGATTGAGGTGCTTTGCCTGCCTCGATGTTTTTGAAAGAGATCCGGGTTCCGTTGTTTGCTTGGGGTCCATCCCCCGACAGATTGTTTGGTGTTGTGGCTATGGTGTGCTGCTCATGGGTTGGTGTGTGTTCGAATCCTATCCTTACCATTAATTTTTTCCACTTAGTGTGAGTGGTAGGCAGGCCATGGTGCCTGCTAGTTTAGAGCATCTCTAGCAGACCCCTTATAACGCCGCGACCCGCAAAATAACTGTCAAAATACGGATCCGCGCGAAAATTCTGCCCGACCAAACCCCATAAATGCGTCCGGCCCGTAAATTCTTTTGCGGGGCGCGGCATAATTCCCATCCAAACACGTGAAAATGCGGGTTCCTCCCTCGGCCCGTCAGTGCCCTGTATATAGCGGGAGCGGTTGGTGGTGGGGGGGGGCATTTCAGCCCACGCTTTTCCCCACTCCCCGCGGCCGGGCTGCCGCCTACGATTTCGGCCAAACTAGCCGGCGGGATCACGCCCGAGGGCCGCCACACGCCCGAGCTTGCCCTCCGCCACTTCCTCCTGCGTCGGCGGGCCGAAAAGTTGCAAATCGGCGGTTGTTCGATGCGGTGGCCGGATTTGGCGTTTTCGGCCACCGGTGGCTGTGCCAAGTCATGGATTGGTCGGGGAGCAGCCCGCACAGCCCCGACAAATCCCAAGCGTTGCATGTAGGTACGGGTTCATCCTGTAGCCGCCACCGCCGTCGGTTTGACGGCAAGGATTCGACTGGCCGTCCGGCTGGTTCGGCGCTTGGCGCTCACGCAGTGGCTCGTCGGCTCGTCGATGCCGCTAATACAGTGCGACGACTGCACGCGGACAATGGTGCGGCTAACTTCTGGCACGACGAAGCACCTCGGATTGGTGTTCTTCAAATGCGAAAACGATGGGGTATGTGTTGTTTCCATTCGGCTTTGTCATTGTATTCTTCGGTTCAATTGCGATATCTCATTTTGAACATCATCATGTGTGTAGGAAGATGGATGCTCATTTTGGTTGTGGGAAGGAGAATACATTGATTTATTGATGGAAAGAAACTTAATAGATGTTTGTGCACTCCTTAGTAGAATTGAGGCTAATGATGCGGCTGCATGTGCAATTAGAGAAGAAAGTAGAGGAAAAGCAACATCTACTTTTTAGAACCAAAGAAAAAGAATAAAGAATGCAAGATCAAGAATCCGCAGATCAACAACGAATGCATGGAGAAGATATTGCTCCAACTAGTAGGAGCAGTTATAGAAGTTGGATATCTTGTAAAATGCATAATTGGGATTCTTATTTTCTTTGGTCTTACTATTCTAGCAAATATTTGGTGAATTATTATGTATCCAATGTCGTTAAAAAAAATAAAAAGCAAAAAAAATGTATTTTCATGTGTGAAATTGAAATGCAAATTTTGGATTTGCGGGCCGGCGGGGGCGGCGTTCAAGCAAACCCCGCAAAGTCAATCCGTAAAAGAGCATATTCCACGAATATTTTTTTTACGGGGTCTGACTCTGCCGCCGCCCGCGTCAGCCTGCAAAGCCATTTTTCCATGAACTGTAAACGCGTTTTGCGGGTCAGCGTTATACTGGGTCTGATAGAGATGCTCTTCGGCCCTGTACCAGTCTGAATGGGCCGGACGTGTGACAGACAATAAGTAGCGCAGGCTAAGGCCCGGCCGTTTACCAAACACAAGCGAGTTCAGGTACGAAGAAACACATGAGACGGACGAAAATTACGATGATAAAAAATACTTCCCCCTTTTATAGCACGGTAGGTATAGATGACATTATATGGATTGTTACAATGCACTCTACTACTAATAGAAGGCCCGTGCGTTGCTACGGGCAAAAGCCGAATAACCATGAGTTGTCATCGAATAATAAAAATAAGAACAAATTGATCAAATTATTCTTTTTATTTAAAAATACACATTTAGCTTGGTGGCATCCAGTTTTCATCATAAGATGTTATCCAGTTTTCATCATACAACGGCAAAAATGAACTCTCTTTCACTCAGCCTGTAGATGGGACAACCTGCAGTTGCCCACTTCCTGCCACATATGTCCACTTATTTAAGTGGGATTAAGTGGGATGCCCACATACTGTATGTGGTATTATGTGGGCTGCCACATACCCACATAATTTATGAAACATAAAAATACAAAACTTGAGATATAAGACAACTTAACACAAAGGCACGTAAGTCTAGATTGAAGTAAAGAACATGCCCACATATGATACAACACAAACTACAATCTTTAGCAGTACAAGACTGGAGGTTAACATAGACGGCAAACATTTCCTCAGATTATAAACTATACATGAATGAGCAGGCTAGTACACATGAATCAGCAAGATTGTTTGTTCATATCTTCAGGATTTTTAAATGTCAATCTGTCCATTTCTTCAGGCTTACTTGCTTCTTCAACTCAGCTGACTAAAAGCTAACAAAAAAACATGAATAAGCACTCTGAGTCAGAATTCGAAACTTGGCAAATTTTAGAAGTACAATACGGAGAAAAATGAGCTGAGTTAAATAAAAGTACATTACAAAGATGCCATTTTTTACACAATTATAGAACACAAGGATGCATTCAGTAAATCATAGGAGAAAAGAACTTAAGGAAATTTCGGTAACACTTGTAAACTTGTTTTGTTATCTTCTGCACATCATTCAGGTCCTACTGGAAGGTGTGCGTGATGCTTGTAGGCAAAAGAAACAACACTGTGTAGTACATGATCCGGATTTGAGAAGGTTAAATGACTGAATTATTTTTTGATTCAGGCCAAAAAATAATACACTATGTAGTACATGTACGCACAACAGAATAGATGATTCAGGCCAAAAAAACATAAGAAATTTACCATTGTGTCTAATCAAGCTATATATGCATACCTTGGATCTTCTTCCTCTGGCATGCATAAAATTGGATACATAAATAAGAAAGCCCTCCTGACAAATCTGATCAGTCGAGTCTTTCAGTTACTCTTTGCAGACTCTGCACAAATATGCACTCTGCTCCATCAGTACAACCAGTAAGTCATTGTAAACCTGTGGCCAATGCCCTTGTTATAAATGCATTCTGCTTCCATCTTCCATCGGCCCAGCATGCTAATGCATAGCTCGAAAGATGAAACCCTGGAGAGGGATATGATGCCAAAGCACCTGTCATCGTCCGATCACATGAATCTAGAGTTTCCTCCGAAGCAGCATAAATTGCGGCTGAGAATACCTCGGCGATGCCCATAGGAAGGAAGCGACACTCGAAAGCTTCGCCATCACCGGCTCTTGGAAACTCCGGAGACAAGCTTTCGCCCAGATCAACCTCTTGAGCTCCGCACAACATGCACCAGCAAGTCCAACGTCGAGCCACGATGGCCAAATCCGTCCGGATCTAACCACCTGCTCACCAGGGCACCGCACTGGCCACCCCACGTCCTCTTCACGCACCGCCGAAGCACATGCACACACGCAGCCGCCCACACATCCACCTGTCCAGGACGCCGCCGAGGAGCACACCAGCCGGAACCGCGCATCGCAGATACACCCAGCCCCTCCCCCCTTCTTGATTAGTCCACCAACGAGCCCTCGTGGACAGATGTGGCCCAATCAAGCCCTCCCTCCAACTCCTCGGTAGGATGCTGCCCAACCATCCCTCTACCGCCGGACTACCACGCCAGCGCTCCCCATGTTGTTGTTGAACTTGTAGCCATACGATTTGTATTGCCTGACAGATGAATATTTACCAGATAAACACGTAAAGAAGATAAGCCGCTCTTCATTCCTATAAGCCCTTAGTAGACCATCAGATCCTTCTTTTTGCACATGCACGCCATATTATTGCAGAGATGATGGGGGAAGCAAAGAAGTTATGCCTCTCTGTGCGTGCATTGCGAGGAACCCCCAACAAGTATTGAACTCTTGATATGAATCCTTGTCGGGAGGGGCAAGCAAGGATGATAAATCATCTAGGGTAACATGAAAAGGTTAAGTGATGTTGCTGCACCTCAAGTGTTCTTAGGAATCCTCGTGGTTCCTCTTGATTATGCATCTTCATGAACAAAACAAAATCTTGAGCTCTTCGTTCCTATAAAATTTCAGTAAGAAGATAAATTTTAACACAAGAAAACTGAGTATCTTGACAAAAAAAAATTAAAAGTCAAATTTCACTAAAACGAGATATTTTATTAGTTCTAGAAAAATTGAGTGCAAGGGTAAATTTTAGTATCCTGAGAAAAGTTTTAGTATGAATATGAAACAAAAGTAGTCCTAAATAAAGAAAGTTAATGACAAGGTACATCACGTAATAATCCACACTGAAGGTATACAACAAGAAACATGCATTTTATGTCATGATTCAGCAGTAATAAAGAAGTGAAAACTACCCATGTTTATCACCATTTGTAACACTATTTAGTTTATTTAGGAAAAGAATGTACCTTTGCAATCTCATTTTAGTCTATCCTAAACATGATAATATATCACAAGCCATCAAGGCTGAACATCTTTGGTTGCCAACCCGAATCTCTAGGAAAAATCTGAACAGTAAAATAGGATATACAAGCAGAGAATTTACAAATTAATCCTTTGACTGAAAATATTTCTTCACACATGGAGATTTGGAATACCAAGATATAAGATACAACGGACTGAAATGAATACCTAATTCGGTTCAGATTATAGAGCTGCAGATCTACATCATTCGTTTTCATATCCAGCTCATCGCACGTAGAAGGATCACAAGTTCCCATTTTCTGAAGGTAAATCATGAGCACATTAATCTTCTCGGAAGGTTTAATTTGGTGTGCACCCATATAGAAACAACACAAGTGGCTCTCAACTATTTCAAATATAGGCCTGCTAAAATACAACACCCACTCAAGAGGGAAGTCACACAACTTGATGATTTGAGATGCTGTCATTGAAGCTATTCTTGTCTGTACTAAAATACAAAGATCAAAGCAATTAGACAGGTGACTCGAGGAGTGGAGCGGCGGCATCACGTCCCTGCAAAGGGAGTATTCGTGACAAATATTAGACAGGTGACTCAGAATAAATATAAAAGGTTCATTGTTTTCAGAATACACTGAATTACAAGAGATTAAAACTGACCTCAACGTGAACCTCAAAGAGCCATGGTATGCAAGATAGCCTTGATGATTTTCTTTTGCATTTATCCTCAGCAACTAAGATTGAACATTGTATGTCTAAGAGCTCCCCAATGCCTCATCTTCTGTTGTCCTTTTAGCTTCTCCTTGTTCCTCCAGCTCTCTCGAGCTTCTCAGCTCTTCCTTTCATCTTCAAATTACCACATCTGGACTATATGCATATTTTCCTGCTATATATAGATCTCATTTAGCTTTATAAACCTAACATATTGGTGCCAGAAAACACAACCGTGAGCTATTCCTAAAAGAACACCCAGATGAACTGAGATCAACTTACAGAACATACATCTACAGAAAGGTAATAACAGAGATGACTATTGATTGTAATCATTTGTTGCAATCTTGTATCATAAGCAGGCATTGGCACAACTGAAACATGATGGAAGTGGAAAGGATACCATGCGATCCTACCTGTGGTACAGCCAGAACCATGCATGGACCAGCTTGTTCATGCCTTCATCGTGGTGGCGTCTCCCGAGCACCGCACGTCACCCGACGTCATTCGCGTGCAAGCCCAGAAGCACTCTCAAGCCCTGTTTCAGTGAACTCAAATCAATGTATAAAGTTTTGAACATAATTTCTTTCAGTACGTGATAACTTGATATGTTATCCTCCTATTTAATAACACCAAGAGTTCCCTGTTCAGCATTCTAACAATGGAAAACTGAGAATGGTGGAAACGGCTAGACAATTACCCGAGGAATAATCTCATAGCTCTGCCCCTCACAGTATGTCACATTGCCGGCATGGTCGATGATGACATGGCACGTCTCTCCCAGAGCGTTATGACCTACTGCCTGCTCTACCGAGACGATGGTGGTTCTGTAAGGTCCCTTGGGCTTGTAGGTGTTGAGAGGCGGCTCTTTGGCGCTCTCGGGGGTTGAGTGGCGCGATCCTACAGGCTAGAAGAGGAACAACAATTAGATGAATACACATATTTCATGTCACAACACATCAATACCATGCGTCAAAAGAAATCATAAAACACAAAGATGAGAAGAATGAGTGTTCATCAGGTCCGCCAAAGTAACTGCATCAAGGAATTACAATTGTTTGAATAGTTGGGTCAATGTTTTGGCTGTCAGGTTAAATCTCTCTTGTGTTTACTATATGAGACAAATTAAGACACTTGAGTAAATGAACCATGCATTTCTCATCGTGAGAGCATGAGCAAGTATCGCTTCTGATCCATAAAACATACGGTCTCTCGTTTTCTAATCATTATATAGCAGTCTATATCGATGTAAAATTTCAACCAAATTACAATCTCAACTCTACATATAAAGTGAAATCAAATCACGATATCTCACTGAATTCAACATTACATATGTTGTCCAACTCGAGTTGAAGACTTCAAGTAGTCACTAAATTCAAGAAAACATTTTACCTCTAGATGTAGGCCAAAGAATAACAAATGAGTGGAAAGTTCCAATCCAGAAAGCCATACCGGGGAAATTGTACGGTAATTGGAACTGATTTTTTGTAGAGGGGGAAAGAAAAGAGGATCACTCATCTGCCTTGTTCCATTATGTTCGTCGAACAACAGGAAATCTGTAGTACAAATCGTGAAACATCGAGTATCCTGCATACAGAACAAAACCAAGATCAATACATGCTTGTAAAATCGAGAACTACCATAGCACAAACATGAGATGCACCTTTAGACCTACTGCCACACATGTTGAGTCTGATTTTTTTTGTACCACAACACAAGATGAATAGAGTGGGAGGAGGACGGACCTGAGTTGCTGGTGAAGTGACGAAGCTCGACGATGGCTGCACTTGCTCAACTTGTTCCCCAGAGCCACGACTCGAAATTGCTCGTCACTGCTAGATAGAATAGGACACCGTTAAATTCAGTTCATCATCGGGAAAGCAAGAAGAAATCGACCAATCTGGGACAATTCGAAGCAGCAGACCTTGACGGGGTTGAAGGAAATTAAAGAGGAGAAGAGCAGCAGCGCCCCCCTCGTGTATCTTGCAGGGCATCCAGGTCTCTAGTAACTTAGTTGATCTTAACTTAATTGGAGCAATTTCCAATAGACTCGAAAATCACCTATTCTGATATGTTTGCTCTGTATTAACAGTCAAACAATTTGCTTGATGGATGCACTTCATCGTAAATTAGGTGCTATACTTGATGGATGCACTTCATCTAAAGGCTACAATAATAATCCAGAATTAGACCGGGAACTCGCATTCGGCGGTAAGGGAAGACTGTAGTTTTCGCCCCTCACAGATTTTCCTACCAACTATGTATCATCAATTTTTGCACGGAGAGGATTCAGTCATGTGCAAACTAACCGGAATTTTTCTGTGTACACCTACATCCTAGTGTATCATCTTTATCAGATTAAATCATCAAAGCAATGCTATCTAACAAGTAAGCGGAGAGAATGTTGATTGCCTAAGATCAGCAAGACTATCACTGAAGGCGAGTATATATAGGTCACAAAGAAAAAATTGTGGCGGATGGTTTCATAAGTTTAGTGTCGAGGAAGCCGCAATGCTGACCTGGATACGCTGCGACAGAAGGTGGAGGTGACTACCGGCCGACCACCATGCATCAGAGAAAATGGAATCAATAGGGGGCGTCTGCACTAAACTTGACCAAGCACATCAGACTCCTGAAAAATAACATTTTATCAGGAATTCATCAGAAGTAGCATAAACCTATGGTTATGAAATACAGACCACTATTGAGACTGGACACCTTAAATATTACTAATTCATGAAATGGACTATTAAACATGGCGTCTGTAATCTATGAAATAGTGCTTATTCACATCAAAAATTGAAAGCATGACAGACTATCTAGCAAGGATTGAAGAGTTAGCAGCTTATAAAACATTTTTTATGAAGTTTTGATGGTCCATTGACATCTACCAGCAAATACTAATTGCACAGAATAGTAGTTGGTGCATGAATCAGAACTAGTGGAGATCCCACTTGTGTTCGTGAATGAATTGCATTGCATAAGGACAGTTGCAATAGCATCGGGGCATCAACGACAGAAGGGCCAAGATCAGAGAGAGACCGGAGCGCTACCAAGGTCAAAATCATATATGTGCACGCACAACGGTGAAGAGGACGGCGGCAACAGCAAGCCTACAAAGCCCTCGGGCTGGAGCGGCACGAATCCTGAAGGTGTGGCCGGAGGAAAAGACGCGGGCGGGGGACGCGCCGAGCGGCGCAAGCCTCCGAAGTGCGTACCAAAGCCGGAGTTGCCAGAGTTGGAGGCGACCGAAGCCCTTGCCATCGAGGAGCGGTGAATCCAACCCGATGGGTGGACGCAGCAGCGCGAGGCGAGCATGGGAGGAGTGTTCTTAGCGCCGCCGGAATCGGCCGGCCTAGATCCAGATGGCGGCGAGGGAGAGAGAGTTGGGTCAGTGCGAGGGCCGGATCTGGCCGCCGGCTGAGCGCTCTCTCTCTCTCTCTCTCTCTCTCTCTCTCTCTCTCTCGTCCTTGGGTGCGGGTGCGGGGAGAGGGCGGAGGTGGTTGGGTGGCACCCGCGGAGGAGTGGAGTGGAGTGGAGGACGCCCGGGGTTGGGGAGAGGATGGAGGTGGGCAGCGGCGGCCGGAGGCAGGGCCAGTTGACGAACACCCATGCAGCGGCGGCGGTGACGGCGACGTGAGGAACCCTAGCACACGCGACGGGCTAGGGACAGGAGCGACTCGTTTTCCTGCGGGCTGGTTTTTCTTTTGCGGTGCGTGTGTGGGGTGGGGAGGGGGTGGGAGGGGACGAAAAAAACCGGCGAAAAAAACCAACGAAAAAAATCAGACAAAAATGGTGGGACGAAAATGGTGGGACGAGATGGTGCGTGGGAGGTGGGAGGAAGTACCAAAGAAGTACCAAAAAAACCGGGTGAGGTGGGACGAAAATAAAATCCGGAACGCGACCTACCAACTGAGACATTAGGAGTAGAGATGAGCATTCACAATCTACATATTCTTTTTGAGCCAATATAGATGGGCTTCTAAGTGCTCCTTCAATTATTGTAGTGACATGCTAGCGGACAGTTTCTAGCTTGTGTCGTCCACCAGCATGTGTATGGGGTTAGTAATAGAATGCATGCGAGGAAACATAATCTTTTTAATTGATTTTTATACCCTATCTTAGAGATTACACAAACACAATTTGAGATTAAGGATTTACTTGCTCTATATCATGGAGGAAGGAAGTTGTATGTGGGTAGTTGGACGAAGGCGTGATGGGAAGAAAACCGAACAACCAACGAGGAGGATGGAATGAAGCGAGTCATTTTTAAGGGCAGGGGAGTAAAAAACTAGGTCGAATGGGTTGATGGGAGGTGGAGGCCATAGACCGAACTCTCTTTTAATAATAGAGATCGTAGCCAAAGATCACACATACTCGGGGAAATCAAAAGATCGTGTACCGAGTAAGGAGTCGTGTGCTCGTGGTTGAAGATGGAGTCGAGCGGCAAAGCCAAACTTTCCCTAACTCGGCAGAGACGGCAACTACCACGATGTAAGAAGAAGGTCCCCTGTTGGCGTAGAGTTATCGACGAATATTAGACCACAGTGAAGCGCCTTCGTCCTCAATGACGATGGGCATTTTAGTTTCCAGATGCACACGAGATAATTCAGGAGATCCGCCGCGAGCACCAAATCCTAGCCAAAGAGGAGGGGTGATTCATCGTGTTTGACCATAACTGACGTGGCCCTCCTCGAAGAGCGCGAAGCCATGACGGCTGCATGGGCAGGCGCGGTGACCCTCGCCCTGAGGTGCAGGAGGTTGCCGCTGCCAGTGCATCACTGAACTAAAAAGGAACAATTACACATGCAAATCCACAAGGAAAAAAATATATGATTCACGCCTTGTGGCAAATATAGTATAAGTCAACAAGGAAACAACGATCTTTCCTAGATATACAATCGCCAAAGCTAAGGAGATCACAAGCACCAAGTAAAACACATATCCTATGCCACACAATCTCAATGTTCTGAGGGCTATGGAAGAAATATTTCTATATTCTGATACGTGAGATTCGAAAACACGTGTAGAACACTCGTGTAACTCCTGGTTTTTCTCTCATGCTGCGCTCTAGTCTCTTTTTCCTCCACAGATCTTTTAAAAACTCACCATCTCCGTAGAGGTAACTGCTAATTGTGAATGTCAAGTGTTTTTTGTCCGGGACGAAATAAAATAATCCGGTTTCAAAGCGGCGCTCTCTGTACTTTGCAATTGCACGGTTTACGATGCATGACAGTTTTCCAATGCTTCCGTAATTTTTTATAAAATCCGGCCATGAATTGATCGACCACACATGAATCCAGGCAAAAATCCTCCATCTCTCGTTACGAAGCTCCAATTCGTGGCGCAGCGGAGAGCGGCGTTAGAGTGGACGAGCGCGTTTGCTCCTGGTACGTGGACCAATGGGACAACTCCTTCGTACTGGGCCCATACTGTATGGTGGTACGTACGGCAACATGTTGGGTACAATGCAAAACGTCTCCGTCGACATCACGGCGTGCAATATAACGGATAAGATGTCTGGCATCGCAGGTCCACCATAGTTAAGGCGGAAAACGGATACGATGGCCCTGAATGAATGTTTGGCATGCCGAGAACCAGAGGATGGAGTGTTATGACTAGTCATTGCTATGGCTGCTGTAGTGACAGTGGCACACACAGCATCGTGATTTTTGAAGCCAATAAAAACAAATTCACAGCAGAAATATTCGAGTTTTTAAAAATTCAGTTGGATAGCACATTTAGATGTGTCCACACTTTAAACTGCTTTCACCTGAAGAGCGATGCCCACCATGGGACGCAGTTCAATCCTTTGTTCGGCGACGCTTGTATGATAGCAACGGAACTTGTGATCTGTCTGAACCGGTAGAAATGTATCCTGCAAGAATTACAATTCGGCTAACAATTTATATACAAATCTCAGCTGGATGGTCACATGACGTGTCAAGGGTGTGGAGACATAAAACTTGCATCGTTTTGGCACTCCGCTTGAAAGGGAATCCAAAGGAGCAGGCATAGGGTGTAGAGATGGAGTTGTTGTGGAATGCGGATCACTGCTCTGATTTTTTATCACTAATGGGCCTTTTGTTTTCTGTTTCTTCCAGTCCAGCTCTCTTGCAGCACCTCACCGTTGTCGCTTGTTTGTCCATGCAATTGATTCTGGTATGGACACTATTTAGCTATCGCTACGTACATGGAATGGCGTTGGCGGGCAGTTCGGTGATGCCAGCTGTTCTAAATCAGCATGTAGGTTGTCTGAAGAAAAAAATGAAGCAGACCACATGGCTGTCAGGTGTAGACCAAAAAAAAAAATGCGCACCACGAGTTCGAGCACTAACCTGCACGAGTAGAATTGTTAGTGGAGGACGGGCATTTGGTTGCTTGCAACAGTAGTGTGTCGCCGGCAGTGTGGTATCAGGAGTTTTGTATTTGTCTGGATACACGTGGTCTGGAAAAAAGGAATCATTATGTTCTAAGGGGATGGAACCAAAATGGCATGGAAATTAGATGATGTTTGGAAAGCGAATGAATACCAGAAGTCTGCATAAGTGAATGTGCAAAGTTCATCTCCAGTGTTTGCGCTGTGGGCATTTGCATCTGGAGATCTGGTGATCATGCAACAGCCAATATAGTTAGATAACTGAAGTGCAGATCATGAATATTTAGAAGGTAGAGGTATAGCACATACGTGTGATGTTCAATCCTGTAGAGGAGCTTGGCATGGAGCCTGATCCAGCATGTGGAGTGCATTTTTGTTTCCCTCTATGTGCTTCTATCAATCTAGCTAGGCGGTCACCAATGTTCAGATTGCATCTTGAGCAAATCAGGATAATGTTAATAAAATGGGAATAAAGTGTGCAACTTTTGCAATGAACTTTTGCCAACACAAGGTAAATTATATAATGGCCAACAAAGATTTAACCTTGAGAAGCCACGACAGAGACCACAAATCGTGCCGGAGGCGTGGTTGAATCGCGGACAGTCATTTTTTCACTGCTATTGCTCTGCTGCTCGGAGCATGCCCATAAATTCAGAGTACAGAGTGATGGACCCAGTGTCAAGTCTGTTGAAAATCTGCAGCACAAGATGACTGCATCTCTGAAGGTGTTCTTGCGACATTACTGCTGCCCTGGATTGATTTGCGCCAGCGGAGCTGGCGCCGGACCAAGCGAAGCCAGGTGCTCCACATAGGCTTCCTGCCACCGGTAAAAATCGCATCCACCACGCCCCGGCTGCCATGGATTTCACATGACCACTAACATAGTAAGATATCCGCGCAATAGAAATCAACTATTCGTTAAACTCAAGATTCACTTACATTATGATTGCGACACTTGTAGAGGTGGTCACCGGCGAACTGGCCGCGACGAGCAACGGACGACCGGATCTGCACCTTTGGCGTTCGGCATTATCTGCAACTAGGGTTCTTCGGTCGATTTGGGGAAAGTGGAGTAAACAGGCCTGTGCAGGGTACCTAAATAATAACTGTCCGTGGCGGACCCACATACGCCGCTTCCCACCATCAGACGGTGCCGCCGCTCGTAACGGCAAAGACCAACGTCAATGTAACGCCTTTATTGATACGGCGTACTCTACCTCGTACGGCCCACATCCCCAGAACCATTGAACGATTGGGATACCAGGAGCGCGCGTGCTCGTCCACGCCTAACAATTTCCGTGGCGCAGTGCCGTTGATTTAAGTACAGCTGCAGGTTTAGCCAATGCCCTTATGCCATACTTCCTTCGTCCGGGTTTATTAGGCCCCTCGACCAAAACACAGGTACCAAGGCATAAGTATTAATTCCCAAGCGATTTACTTTTCAAAGTATTCTCACTCCACGCGCATGCAGCCCAAGCTCGATTTAATTGCCTGATGCTTTGGAACCCAGCGCGCTCGGGCTTGCATGGCTCATGCATGTCCAATCAAAAGAGGATTAGAAGCACATGTGCTGGCCTGAGTACTGCTGGCTGGAATTAATTGAGCTCTGGAAGATGAACCGAAACGGAGGAGATCGAGAAAGAAATGAAGCTTTTTTCTTTGGGCAGCGCAATCGATGGAAGGGCCCTATAAATACGGACGGGCTCCCTCCTGTCACGGGCCCAATAAACCCGGACGGAGGGAGTACTCGTCACGAACACATAGCCTGAACGTCTTCTTTGGCCTGATGACCTTGTGGCCTTTTCCATAAACTAGAGATCCAACCTGCTGTTTCACAATAAATAAGAACGTCTTCGTCGGAATCTTCGGTTGGCGTTTGATCCTGGGTATATGACATGCGCATCCTATATTAATGCATCACATGATTTCTCAAAGAAAACAAAACACTTAGGAGGTAGTAGTATATGCAAGTTAGCAAAAAAAGTGTACTAGAGTATACATGCACGAACAGCTAAAAAATATATAGAAGCACAAATAAACAGCCCTCGTTCATATGTACCTGCAGCTGCCATCGACGGTAGTAGTCTTCATATGCATCATGCAAAGAACCCGGCGAATCGATGGAGGACTAACTAGGAAGCCCTCGTCTACTAATACTTACCAAAAGTTTCTTTGTTTTTCTCTTTATTAGGGGAGGTTAGTTTCTCTTTGGTAGGTTAGTTTCTTTGTTTTTCTTTTTAGGGGAGGTTAGTTTTACTATTGGAGTAGTATAATCATTGGACGTGTACGCACAGGAAAACCAACGTACACACGCACGCCCATGGCGCATCCAAACAGGAGACCAATGCACATGTACGGCGTGGCCGATCCCAATAGGACCACCGGAACAGCACAGCGCACGTTGATATTTTTTTAATCTATATATCTATGTCTATACTTACCAAAAGTTCTGAAAATTTAAAAAATGAAATAAAATGTTTAATAATTTTAAATGCTTGTGCACTCAAAAAATGTTTGCGGTTTTTAAAAAATGTTTGCATATTCAAAAGATGTTTGTGATTTTGAAAACAAATGTTCGGAAAATCAAAAAATGATCATGATTTTTTTAAAGTTCTTGTATTAAAAATGTTAATGAAATTGAAAAACAATTCATCACTTCAAAAAGTTCATGAATTGTAAAATATCCTAAAAATTCAAAAAAAAATTCGTGATTTACAAAATAGTTTATTGATTCCTAAAATTTTCACTTATTCAAAAAAATCATGCATTTTAAAAATAATCGTTAAATCAAAAAATGGTTTTGAATTTAAAAAAATGTTCCACCAATTTCCAAAAAAATGTTCATTGATTCTAAAAATGTTCGCTGATTAACGAAAACGTTTAATTTTTTCCCAGTTTTAAAAAATGTTTGCAATATAAATTATTCAAGATTTTAGAATTTTTTGAAAATCTGTAAAAATGTTCACGAATTTTAAAAATGGTCATAAATTTGAAAAATGTTCATGATTTAAAATATGTTCACAAGTTTAAAAAAAGTTCATGATTTTCAAATTTGTTCACAATTTCATGAAAATGGGAGTGATAGTGTATCTGGGTGATGCGACAAAATGTGGTCATGGCCATTGAAGATTATAACTTTTTCCGTACCGTTGCAACGCACGGGCCATTTGCTAGTCTACATCTATATCTATACCTACCTACTAATAAAGTACATAGCATTTTGCCCGTCCAACGTCATATGTTTAATAAAAAAGCCCCTGATTAAAAATGTTAATGAAATTGAGAAATAATTCGTCACTTTAAAAAGTTCATGAATTGTAAAATATCCTAAAAATTCAAAAACAATTCGTGACTTACAAAATAGTTTATTGATTCATAAAATTTTATCTGATTCAAAAAAAAGCATGCATTTCAAAAAGATTTATTAAATCAAAAAATGGTTGTGAATTTCAAAATTTGACCCACCAATTTCCAAAAAAATGTTCACTGGTTAACGAAAACGTTTATTTTTTTCACAATTTTGAAAAATGTTTGCAAATAGTATTAAATGTTCAAGATTTTAGAATTTATTTGAAAATCTGTAAAAATGTTCATGAATTTTAAAAATGTTCATTAATTTAAAAACTGTTAATGATTGAAAATATGTTCGCGAGTTTAAAAAAATGTTCATGATTTTCAAATTTGTTCACAATTTCATGAAAATGTGAGTGATAGTGTATCTGAGTGATGCAACAAAATGTGGTCATGGCCATTGAAGATTATAATTTTTTTCGTACCGTTACAACGCACGGGCCATTTTGCTAGTCTATCTATATCTATACCTACCTACTAATAAAGTACAGAGCATTTCTGCCCGTCCGACGTTAAGTAACCCGTGGTCCAACATTAAGTGTCCTTTCTCTATTGGGTTTCGGCCCAACTGCGACAACCGCTATCTTGTATGGTTTAAAAAAAAACTTGGTTTTTCTTTAAGTACCCCGTGGTCCAACATTAAGTGCTCTTTCTCGGTTGGGTTTCGGCCCAACTACGACAGCAGCTATCTCGCGTGCATGGTGCCGGTTGGTATTCCATGTTGTAGGCCCAGTTTGCTCTGTTTTCAGCCTGTTAGATCCCTGCCTTTTATTATTTACAAAGAATATGTAAAACATGATTATGCTATAACTTTGCAACCGTAAGTCGGATTAAAATAATTTGTATATGTAATATGATTCAAAAAAGTGCAAGGTTTCCAACCGTGCTGTTATTTGTTTCTGTTAACCACTTTGAAATTCTGTTCAGAACATAAACTTAATTAACCTAATTAATTACTACAATGTATTTTGGGAAATGCTAACACACAATATAACTTTTATAAAATCTTTATACATACGAAATATGTTACAAGGGTCTATATGGATCGGATAGAGTATGAATGATCGATTTCAATGGGCATATAGGAGTAATAAAGAAAGAAGAGAATAAAGGACGTGATCAGTAGGGATAAAAAGAATGGGAGATTCAAAAGACAATATGAACGAGAGAATAACACAAAGGAATTGGTATTAATACCAAGGATGTGACATGCATGCAATGCAATAATAAAAAGGATTAAGCCGAATGACGTGGGAGGGACACACATAATTTCCGCTAGACCTTAGTGTGTGCCTCTCTGTCGTGCCCGGGCACAATTCGGATGTTGTTGGGCCGTGCTAACGGATATTTTAGTGGACACGTCAGTTATCTCTCCCATTGTAACCCATGGGTATATATGCTAGTACCGAACGCTCTGCCCGTCCGTCGTCATACGTTTTATAAAAAAACCTTGATTTTTTCTTTACGTAACCCATGGTCCAGCATTAAATTTCATTTCTTTGTTGGGCTTCGGTCAAACTGCAGCAGCCGCTATCTTGCGCATCGGAGCCCCGGTTATTATTCCGCATTCAGCTGCAGTAGGCCCAGTAATATCTGTTTTCAGCCCGTTAAGTCCATGTCTTTTATTATTCACAAAGAATATGTTAAACATGATTATGCTATAACTTTGCAACATAAAACAGATTAAAATAATTTGTATGTGTTATTTAATAAGAAAAATGTGTAGTTTCCAGCTGTGCTACTATTTGTTTGTTAACTACTTTAAAAGTTTGTTCAGGGCATAAACTTAATTAACCTAATTAATTGCTACGGTGTATTTTGGAAAATGCTATACCCAATATAACTTTTTTATAATCTTTCTATATGAATGAAATATGTTACGACTGCCTATATGGATCGAGGGAAGTATGAATGATCAATTTCAATGGGCATATAGGAGTAATAAAGAAAGGAGAGAATGAATGGCGTGTTCAATAGGGATAAAAAAAGAACCGAAGATTCAAAAAATATGAAGGAAATAATAACACAAAGGAATTTGTATTAATACCAAGGACATGGCATGTATGCAATGCAATAATAAAACGAAATTAATACCGAGGGACATGGGAGGGGCACACATATATGCTCTGCTGCATAGTGTGCGACCATTATGTGCAACAGAAATAAGAGCGCCGAGTTGTATGCAACGAACTGGGGTCGTGTCGCTTAGACGTGCACACATTTTTTTAATTAATTTTCAAGCGTATGTAGAGATGGCCTAAACACAATTAATAGAATCCTTTTATTGAGATCTGAATCGTTGTACAAAAACCATACCAAAAATATTGTATGTGTAGCATGCTTATTAACGTACTATTGATATGAATTCCTGCTAGACCTCAGTGTGCGCCTCTATGCCGCTGCCGGACACAATTCAGATGTTGTTGGGCCGTACTGACGGATATTTCAGTGGACACGTCAATTATCTTTCCCATTGCAATGCACGGGCTGCTAGTACAGTATAAAAATCAAAATCGCTCATGTACACGAGCATACACTCACCCTTATGAACGCACGTACGCACACCCTACTCATATGAGCACCTCCGAGAGATTAAGCACGCATAACATCTTGAAATTGACGAAGCAACCACGGACGCCTCGTAGTTGACGGGAACGTCTCATCCCCTGAACGAACATTGGCGAAAAGTCTGAAATAAATTGCAAGCACCAATATTATGTCTAGAACCCCTGATGGGCTGAGGATACCACTGTCCTCCTAACTATCCAACCACATGTTGCGCAGGTTGATATCAACGCCAACACACAGGCGCGGAAACTCTTTTTTTCAAAAAGGGAAATACCCCCAGCCTCTGCATCTCGCGTGATGCACACAACCATAAGGGTGCTAGTTCAGGGTGCGAGAACTCGCAGGGGGGCACACATCTGTTGAGCCATGCCGGCTGCCTGATTGCCTCAAGAGAGTACATCAATTTTTATGGCATAGTTATTATGGATGTTTTTCACACGGCAATTTTTTGCATGAAATGTTGTAAATGTACCTATAGAAATTTGCCCATGACATTTCAACAAAATTTGCCCGTGGCATTTGTTTGTTTTTGTAGTGCTCACATGTTATGGCAAAAAATTGTAACCCCCATGGCATATTGTATCTATTATACCATGTCAAATTTCTCTTTTTTTTGCAAACAATGTTTTAAAGAGCACTGTTTTTTGTACTTTGCAAAATGATGTTTAATGTAGTTTCCCATACTAGCAGGGACAATCTAAGTCAGGTCGAAAATACCATATTTAGGCTAAAGTGGACCTTTTTTCGCCCAACCGGGAAGGTAGGAGAGCAGCGTACAAGAGGGAGCGTGTTCGATCCTAAAAAAAAGAGAGGGAGCGTGTTAGCGAACGAAATAGTTCGCTCGATCGAACCCCTCGGGGAACGTTTACTTTGTTGCTGGCTTCTTTCCTAAGGAACGATCGTCGATTATTGGCGTCCATTTTTATAGGTTAGTTTCTGAAACTTACGATTTTTTTGTCACAATTACGAAGTAGAGGTTGAACTCAATGAAATTTTAAAACTCATCAAAAAGTATTCAAAAATAGATCTCATTTAAAAGTTGCCATACAGAGAGGAGTTTTTGTCTTGTCCCCCAAGGTGGTGATACACTCTGGATCATCGGTGGACATTGAGTTGTAGGCTTGGGCCAACCTATTGTCATTGGTCCTCTTCTATTTGTCGTTATTATTGGGGAACGTAGTAATTTCAAAAAAAAAATCTACGCACACACAAGATCATGGTGATGCATAGCAACGAGAGGGGAGAGTGTTGTCCATGTACCCTCGTAGACCGAAAGCGGAAGCGTTAGAACAACGCGGTTGATGTAGTCGTACGTCTTCACGGCCCAACCGATTAAGCACCGAAACTACGACACCTCCGAGTTCTAGCACACGTTCAGCTCGATGACGTCCCTCGAACTCCGATCCAGCCGAGTGTCGAGGGAGAGTTCCGTCAGCACGACGGCATGGTGACGATCTTGATGTTCTACCGTCGCGGGGCTTCACCTAAGCACCGCTACAATATTATCGAGGAGGACTATGGTGGAGGGGGGCACCGCACACGGCTAAGAGATCAAGAGATCAAATGTTGTGTCTCCAAGGGGTGCCCCGCTCCCCGTATATAAAGGAGTGGAGGAGGGGGAGGGCCGGCCCTCTCTCTATGGCGCGCCCTAGGGGAGTCCTACTCCCACCGGGAGTAGGATTCCCCCTTTCCTAGTAGAACTAGGAGCCCTTCCAAGTAGGAGTAGGAGAGAAGGAAAGGGAAGGGAGAAGGAGAAGGAAGGAAGGGGGCGCCCCCCCTCCCTAGTCCAATTCGGACTAGTCCATGGGGAGGGGTGCGGCCACCCTTTGGGGCCTTTCTCTCCTTTCCCGTATGGCCCATTAAGGCCCAATACGAATTCCCGTAACTCTCCGGTACTCCGAAAAATATCCGAATCACTCAGAACCTTTCCGATGTCCGAATATAGTCGTCCAATATATTGATCTTTACGTCTCGACCATTTCGAGACTCCTCGTCATGTCCCCGATCTCATCCGGGACTCCGAACTCCTTCAGTACATCAAAACTCATAAGCTCATAATATAACTGTCATCGAAACCTTAAGCGTGCGGACCCTACGGGTTCGAGAACTATGTAGACATGACCGAGACACGTCTCCGGTCAAAACCAATAGCGGAACCTGGATGCTCATATTGGCTCCCACATATTCTATGAAGATCTTTATCGGTCAAACCGCATAACAACATACGTTGTTCCCTTTGTCATCGGTATGTTACTTGCCCGAGATTCGATCATTGGTATCCCGATACCTAGTTCAATCTCGTTACCGGTAAGTCTCTTTACTCGTTATGTAATGCATCATTCCGTAACTAACTCATTAGTTACATTGCTTGCAAGGCTTATAGTGATGTGCATTGCCGAGAGGGGCCAGAGATACTTCTCCGACAATCGGAGTGACAAATCCTAATCTCGAAATACGCCAACTCAACATGTACCTTCGGAGACACCTGTAGAGCTCCTTTATAATCACCCAGTTATGTTGTGACGTTTGGTAGCACATAACGTGTTCCTCCGGTAAACGGGAGTTGCATAATCTCATAGTCATAGGAACATGTATAAGTCATGAAGAAAGCAATAGCAACATACTAAATGATCAAGTGCTAAGCTAACGGAATGGGTCAAGTCAATCACATCATTCTCCTAATGATGTGATCCCATTAATCAAATGACAACTCATGTCTATGGCTAGGAAACTTAACCATCTTTGATTCAACGAGCTAGTCAAGTAGAGGCATACTAGTGACACTATGTTTGTCTATGTATTCACACATGTATCATGTTTCCGGTTAAGTTCCTGTAGCATGTTGTTTGATAGCTCTAAATATTGCAACTTGATGTTATTTCTGCCATGCACAGTGATTTCTGCTAAGTCTGTGAACTGTTATCATTTGCAATCTTGCCATGTCCTTTTGAGTATGTTCTAGTGATTTCTAGAGATATCTCATTGTTCATGTTTTGTCATGCTTTACCTGTACTTCATGTCCATGCCTTTTGTTTTCATGTTGAGGTGTTGTAGCATATTGTTTTGATGCTTGCTAGATGCCTAGTTGCTGTTTTGAACAGCTTGTCCTTTAAACTTGTTTCATGTGTATGTGTTGCACCGTTGCTCCGTTTTGAGTGTGCTCTATATGAAACTTGCTTATAATTGCATGTAGTTTTCATCTTATCATATTGCATTCATGTTTTGTGTGTGTTTGCTTGATGTTTGTATGCATTTTGCATCAATGCCATGTTTAGCTTATTTTGCTCATATCTTCTAGGCCGTAGCTCAGAACTGAACGAACTTTATATGTAACTTGAATAGAATTTCGTGTAGATCATCTTGGTGCATCTTAACTTGCCGTTTAACAACTTGAACATAAGGTTTATTCAGATCTGGGCCAATTTTGAAATTTGCATATGAGGACTTACCGGATTAGTTCTATATTGTTTCCGGCCTCATTTAAACTTGATTTGATGTGTTGCTCTTGTATGTATCATCTCTTGCCATGAGTAGCATCATATAGCCTTTGTCATGCATCATACTTGGTTGAGCATCATGCCATGTCTATGTGTTGTGTGTTTACCTTGTTGTTTGCTTCTTTCCGGTTATGCTCCTTCTCGTTAGTTCCTGTTTCGTTGCGATCGTGAGGATTCGTTCGTCTACGCTTGGTTCGTCTTCGTGGCTTCATCTTCTTCATGGACTTGTTCTTCTTCCTAGCGGGATTTCAGGCAAGATGACCGTTACCCTGGATCTCACTACTATCATTGCTATGTTAGTTGCTTCGTTCTATCGCTATCCTGCGCTACCTATCACTTGTTCTTCAAGCCTCCCAATTTGCCATGTCAGCCTCTAACCTTTTTCACCCTTCCTAGCAAACCGTTGTTTGGCTATGTTACCTCTTTGCTCAGCCCCTCTTATAGCGTTGTTAGTTGCAGGTGAAGTTGAAGATTGCTCCATGGTGGACAGGATTATGTTGGGATATCACAATATCTCTTAATTAATGCATCTATATACTTGGTAAAGGGTGGAAGGCTCGGCCTTATGCCTGGTATTTTGTTCCACTCTTGCCGCCCTAGTTTCCGTCATACCGGTGTTATGTTCCTTGATTTTGCGTTCCTTACGCGGTTGGGTGATTTACGGGACCCCCTTGACAGTTCGCTTTGAATAAAACTCTTCCAACAAGGCCCAACATTGGTTTTAGATTTGCCTAACAACCTACTAACTTTCCCTTGGGCAGGCCAACCCAAGGGTCATCTTTATTTTAACCCACCCCCCGGGCCAGTGCTTCTCTAAGTGTTGGTCCGAACCGAGCCGCCTGCGGGGCCACTTCGGGGAAACTCGACGTCTGGTTTTACACGTAGCATGTCTCATCCGGTGTGCCCTGAGAACGAGATATGTGCAGCTCCTATCGGGATTTGTCGGCACAGTCGGGTGGTCTTGCTGGTCTTGTTTTACCATTGTCGAAATGTCTTGTAAACCGGGATTCCGAGACTGATCGGGTCTTCCTGGGAGAAGGAATATCCTTTGTTGACCGTGAGAGCTTGTGATGGGGCTAAGTTGGGACACCCCTGTAGGGTATAAACTTTTGAGAGTCGTGCCCGCGGTTATGTGGCAGATGGGAATTTGTTAATGTCCGATTGTAGATAACTTGACACGTTATTCGAATTAAAATGCATCAACCGTGTGTGTAGCCGTGATGGTCTCTTTTCGGCGGAGTCCGGAAAGTGAACACGGTTTTGGGTTATGTTTGAACGTAGGTAGTTTCAGGATCACTTCTTGATCATTGCTAGCTTCACGACCGTTCCGTTTGCTTCTCTTCTCGCTCTTATTTGCGTATGTTAGCCACCATATATGCTTAGTCGCTGCTGCAACCTCACCAATTTACCCCTTCCTTTCCCATTAAGCTTTGCTAGTCTTGATACCCATGGTAATGGGATTGCTGAGTCCTTGTGGCTCTCAGATTACTACAACAACAGTTGCAGGTGCAGGTTATGCGATGATCATGATGCGAGAGCGATGCTTGCTTGTTTTGGAGTTCTTCTTCTGCTTCTTCTTCGATCAAGGGATAGGTTCCAGGTCGGCAGCCTGGGCTAGCAGGGTGGTTGTCGTTTGAGTTTCTGCTTGTGTTTCATCCGTAGTCAGATGGTGCTCTTATGTATGATGATGTTGTAATCGTGTGGCATTGTATGCCTCTTTGTATGTATCCCCATCTATTATGTAATGTTGATGTAATGATATCCACCTTGCAAAGGCGTCTCCAATATGCGCTTCTATCCTTGGTGGGACCTTCGAGTTCCTTTAGGATAGGGTCGCATATTGGGCATGACAGGCACGCCCGCCCGTACTCCGCAAGGCGACAGGAGAGCGCCCGTCCACGTGACGCGCGTGGGCCTCAGATGGCGGGGCTTGTCATGCGGGGGAGGGGGGAAAGTGGCACAGGCTGTGTCGTTGGATCTAGGCCAGCTGACAATCCGACGGCACGGGGACGCTCACGCCGGGCGAAAGGAAGGGAAGGCAAAAAGGCCGTGGGTGTGTTCTTTGTTGCGCCTGCACTTGCCTGCTGAAGGAAATATGCCCTAGAGGCAATAATAAAGTTATTATTTATTTCCTTGTATCATGATAAATGTTTATTATTCATGCTAGAATTGTATTAACCGGAAACATAATACATGTGTGAATACGTAGACAAACATAGTGTCACTAGTATGCCTCTACTTGACTAGCTCGTTTATCAAAGATGGTTATGTTTCCTAGCCATGGACAAAAGAGTTGTCATTTGATTAACGGGATCACATCATTAGGAGAATGATGTGATTGACATGACCCATTCCGTTAGCCTAGCACTTGATCGTTTAGTATATTGCCATTGCTTTCTTCATGACTTATACATGTTCCTGTAACTATGAGATTATGCAACTCCCATTTACCGGAGGAACACTTTGGGTGCTACCAAACGTCACAACGTAACTGGGTGATTATAAAGGAGTACTACAGGTGTCTCCAATGGTACATGTTGGGTTGGCGTATTTCGAGACTAGGTTTTGTCACTCCGATTGTCGGAGAGGTATCTCTGGGCCCTCTCGGTAATGCACATCACTATAAGCCTTGCAAGCAATGTGACTAATGATTTAGTTGCGGGATGATGCATTATGTAACGAGTAAAGAGACTTGCCGGTAACGAGATTGAACTAGGTATTGGATACCGACGATCGAATCTCGGGCAAGTAACATACCGATGACAAAGGGAACAACGTATGTTGTTATGCGGTTTGACCGATAAAGATCTTCGTAGAATATGTAGGAGCCAATATGAGCATCCAGGTTCCGCTATTGGTTATTGACCAAGAATAGTTCTAGGTCATGTCTACATAGTTCTCGAACCCGTAGGGTCCGCACGCTTAAGGTTTCGATGACAGTTATATTATGAGCTTATGAGTTTTGATGTACCGAAGGAGTTCGGAGTCCCGGATGAGATCGCGGACATGACGAGGAGTCTCGAAATGGTCGAGACGTAAAGATTGATATATTGGACGACTATATTCGGAGTTCGGAAAGGTTCCGAGTCATCCGGGTATTTTTCGGAGTACCGGAGAGTTACGGGAATTCGCCGGGAGTATATGTGCCTTATTGGGCCATACGGGAATAGAGGAGAGAGGCCAAAAGGAAGGAGGCCTGCGCCCCCCCTCTGGTCCGAATTGGACAAGCGGCGCAGCCCCCTTTTCCTTCTTCCTCTCCCCCTCTTTCCCCTTCTCCTACTCCAACAAGGAAGGATGGAGTCCTAGGACTCCCCTTGGCGCGCCCCTCCTAGGCCGGCCGCCCCCTCCCCCCTTGCTCCTTTATATACGGGGGCAGGGGGGCACCTCTAGGCACAACAACACAAGTTGATCTATGGATCGTTCCTTAGCGGTGTGCGGTGCCCCCCTCCACCATATTCCACCTCGGTCATATCGTCGCGGAGTTTAGGCGAAGCCCTGCGCTGGTAGAACATCATCATCGTCATCACGCCGTCGTGCTGACGGAACTCATCTCCGAAGCTTTGCTGGATCGGACCCCGGGGATCGTCATCGAGCTGAACGTGTGCTGAACTCGGAGGTGACGTACGTTCGGTACTTGGATCGGTCGGATCGTGAAGACGTACGACTACATCAACCGCGTTGTCATAACGCTTCCGCTTACGGTCTACGAGGGTATGTGGACAAACACTCTCCCCTCTCGTTGCTATGCCATCACCATGATCTTGCGTGTGCGTAGGAATTTTTTTGAAATTACTACGTTCCCCAGCAGTGGCATCCGAGCCTAGGTTTTATGCGTTGATGTTATATGCACGAGTAGAACACAAGTGAGTTGTGGGCGATACAAGTCATACTGCTTACCAGCATGTCATACTTTGGTTCAGCGGTATTGTTGGATGAAGCGGCCCGGACCGACATTACGCGTACGCTTACGCGAGACTGGTTTTACCGCCGTGCTTTGCACACAGGTGACTAGCGGGTGTCAGTTTCTCCAACTTTAGTTGAACCGAGTGTGGCTACGCCCGGTCCTTGCGAAGGTTAAAATAGCACCAACTTGACGAACTATCGTTGTGGTTTTGATGCGTAGGTAAGAACGGTTCTTGCTCAGCCCGTAGCAGCCACGTAAAACTTGCAACAACAAAATAGAGGACGTCTAACTTGTTTTTGCATGGCATGTTGTGATGTGATATGGTCAAGACGTGATGAGATATAAGTTGTTGTATGAGATGATCATGTTTTGTTGAAGTTATCGGCAACTGGCAGAAGCCCTATGGTTGTCTCTTTGTTGCATAAGATGCAAGTGCCAAATAATTGCTTTACTTTATCGCTATGCGATAGCAATAGTTGCAAGAGCAATAGTTGGCGAGACGACCATGTGACGACACATTGATATAGATCAAGATGATGAAGATCATGGTGTCGTGCCGGTGACGATAGAGATCATGACAGTACTTTGGAGATGGAGATCAAAGGCGTAAGATGATCATGGCCATATCATGTCACATATTTTGATTGCATATGATGTTTATCTGTTATACATCTTATTCTGTTTTGTTTGACGGTAGCATTTTAAGATGATCTCTCACTAATTATCAAGAAGTGTTCTCCCTGAGTATGCATCGTTGCGAAAGTTCTTCGTGCTGAGACACCACGTGATGATCGGGTGTGATAGGCTCTACGTTCAAATACAACGGGTGCAAAATAGTTGCACACGCGGAATACTCAGGTTAAACTTGACGAGCCTAGCATATACAGATATGGCCTCGGAACACGGAGACCGAAAGGTCGAGCGTGAATCATATAGTAGATATGATCAACATAGTGATGTTCACCATTGAAAACTACTCCATCTCACGTGATGATCGGACATGGTTTAGTTGATTTGGATCATGTGATCACTTAGATGACTAGAGAGATGTCTGTCTAAGTGGGAGTTCTTAAGTAATATGATTAATTGAACTTAAATTTATCATGAACTTAGTCCTGGTAGTATTTTGCAAATTATGTTGTAGATCAATAGCTCGCGTTGTTGCTTTCATATGTTTATTTTGATATGTTCCTAGAGAAAATTGTGTTGAAAAATGTTAGTAGCAATGATGCGGATTGGATCCGTGATCTGAGGTTTATCCTCATTGCTGCACAGAAGAATTATGTCCTTAATGCACCGCTAGGTGACAGACCTATTGCAGGAGCAGATGCAGACGTTATGAACGTCTAGCTAGCTCAATATGATAACTACTTGATAGTTTAGTGCACCATGCTTAACGACTTAGAATCGGGACTTCAAAGACGTTTTTAACGTCATGGACCATATAAGATGTTCCAGGTATTGAAGTTAATATTTCAAGCAAATACCCGAGTTGAGAGATATGAAGTCTCCAACAAGTTCTATAGCTAAAAGATGGAGGAGAATCGCTCAAATAGTGAGCATGTGCTCAGATTGTCTAGGTACTTCAATCGCTTGAATCAAGTGGGAGTTAATCTTCCAGATAAGATAGTGATTGACAGAATTCTCTAGTCACCATCACTAAGTTACTAGAACTTCGTGATGAACTATAGTATGCAAGGGATGACGAAAACGATCCCCGAGCTCTTCGTGATGTTGAAATCGACGAAGGTAGAAATCAAGAAAGAGCATCAAGTGTTGATGATTGACAAGACCACTAGTTTCAAGAAAAGGGCAAAGGGAAAGAAAGGGAAACTTCAAGTGGAATGGCAAACAAGTTGTCACTCCCGTGAAGAAGACCAAAGCTGGACCAAAGCCTGAAACTGAGTGCTTACACTGCAAAGGAAATAGTCACTGGAAGCGGAAATGCCTTAAATATTTGGTGGATAAGAAGGATGGCAAAGTGAACAAGGGTGTATTTCATATACAGGTTATTGATATGTGCCTTACTAGTGTTTATAGTAACCCTGAGTATTTGATACTTGTTCGGTTGCTAAGATTAGTAACTCAACATAGGAGTTACAGAATAAACAGAGACTAGTTGAAGGGGAAGTGACGATGAGTGTTGGAAGTAGTTCCATGATTGATATGATCATCATTGCACACTCCCTATATTTTTGAGATTAGTGTTAAACCTAAATAAATGTTATTTAGCGTTTGCGTTGAGCATGAATATGATTTGATCATGTTTATTGCGATACGGTTATTCATTTGAAGTTAAAGAATAATTGTTATTCTGTTTACATGAATAAGACCTTCGATGGTTATACACCCAATGAAAATAGTTTGTTGGATCTCGATCGTAGTGATACACATATTCATAATATTGATGCCAAAAGATGCAAAGTTAATAATGATAGTGCAACTTATTTGTGGCACTGCCGTTTGGGTCATATCGGTGTAAAGCGCATGAAGAAACTCCATAAAGATGGATTTTTGGAATCACTTGGTTATGAATCATTTGGTGCTTGCGAACCGTGCCTTTTGGGCAAGATGACTAAAACTCCGTTCTCCGGAACAATGGAACAAGCTACTGACTTATTGGAAATAATACATACCGATGTATGCGATCCAATGAGTGTTGATGCTCGTGGCAAGTATCGTTATTTTCTGACCTTCACAAGATGATTTGAGCAGATATGGGTATATCTACTTGATGAAACATAAGTCTGAAACAGTTGAAAGGTTCAAAGAATTTCAGAGTGAAGTGGAAAATCATCGTAACAAGAAAAATGAAGTATCTGTGATTTGATTGCGGAGACGAATATTTGAGTTACGAGTTTGGTCTTCAATTAAAATAATGTGGAATAGTTTCACAAACTCACGCCACCTGGAACACCACAATGTAATGGTGTGTCCGAACATCGTAATCGTACTTTACTAGATATGGTGCGATATGTGATATCTCTTATCAGTTTACCACTATCATTTTGGGATTATGCATTAGAGACAGCTGCATTCACGTTTAATAGGGCACCATCTAAATCCGTTGAGACGACACCATATGAACTATGGTTTAGCAGTAAACCTAAGCTGTCGTTTCTTAAAGTTTGGAGTTGCGATGCTTATATGAAAAAGGTTTTCAACCTGATAAGCTCAAACCCAAATCGGAGAAGTGCGTCTTCATAGAATACCCAAAGGAAACTGTTGGGTACTCCTTGTATCACAGATTCGAAGGCAAAACATTAGTTGCTAAGAATGGATCCTTTCTAGAGAAGGAGTTTCTCTCGAAAGAAGTGAGTGGGAGGAAAGTAAGAGCTTGATAAGGTAATTTGTACCTTCTCCCGAATTGGAAAGTAGTTCATCGCAGAAATCAGTTCCAGTGATTCCTACACCAATTAGTGAGGAAGCTAATGATGATGATCATGAAACTTCAGATCAAGTTACTACAAGAACCTCGTAGGTCTTCCAGAGTACGGTCCGCACCAGAGTGGTATGGTAATCCTGTTCTGAAAGTCATGTTACTAGACCATGATAAACCTACGAACTATGAGGAAGCGATGATGAGCCCAGATTCTGCAAAATGGCTGGAGGCCATGAAATCTGAGATAGGATCCATGTATGAGAACAAAGTGTGGACTTTGATGGACTTGCCCGATGATCGGCAAGCCATAAAAAATAAATGGATCTTCAAGAGGAAGACGGACGCTGATAGTAGTGTTACTATCTACAAAGCTAGACTTGTCGAAAAAGGTTTTTGACAAAGTTCAAGGTGTTGAATACAATGAGATTTTCTCACTCGTATCGATGCTTAAAAATCTGTCCGAATCATGTTAGCAATTGCCACATTTTATGAAATTTGGCAAATGGATGTCAAAACTACATTCCTTAATGGATTTATTAAAGAAGAGTTGTATATGATACAACCAGAAAGTTTTTGTCAATCCTAAAGATGCTAACAAAATGTGCAAGCTCCAGCGATCCATCTATGGACTGGTGCAAGCATCTCAGAGTTGGAATATACGCTTTGATAAGTTGATCAAAGCATATAGTTTTGTACAGACTTACGGTGAAGCCTGTATTTACAAGAAAGTGAGTGGGAGCACTACAACATTTCTGATAAGTATATGTGAATGACATATTGTTGATCGGAAATAATGTAGAATTATTTTGCAAAGCATAAAGGAGTGTTTGAAAGGAGTTCTTTCAAAGAAAGACATCGGTGAAGTTGCTTACACATTGAGCATCAAGATCTATATAGATAGATCAAGACGCTTGATAAGATTTTTCAATGAATACATGCCTTGATAAATTTTTGAAATAGTTCAAAATGGAACAGTCAAAGAAGGAGTTCTTGCCTGTGTTGCAAGGTGTGAAGTTGAGTAAGACTCAAGACCCGACCATGGCAGAAAATAGAAAGAGAATGAAAAGTCATTCCCTATGCCTCAGTCATAGGTTCTATAAAGTATGCTATGCTGTGAACCAGATATATTGTATACCTTGCTCTGAGGTTGGCAAAAGGAATACAATTTTGATCTAATAGTAGATCACTGGACAGCGGTCAAGAATATCCTTAGTGAGGACTAAGGAGATGTTTCTCGATTATGGAGGTGATAAAAGAGTTCGTTGTAAAAGTTACATCGGTGCAAACTTTTACACTGATCCAGATGACTCTAAGTCTCAATCTGGATACATATTGAAAGTGGGAGCAATTAGCTAGAGTAGCTCCGTGCAGAGCATTGTGGACATAGAATATTTGCGAAATACATACGGCTCTGAATATGACAGACCCGTTGACTAAGCTTCTCTCACAAGCAAAACATGATCATACCTTAGTACTCTTTTGGGTGTTAATCACATAGCGATGTGAACCAGATTATTGACTCTAGTAAACCTTTTGGGTATTGGTCACATGACGATGTGAACTATGGGTGTTGATCACATGCAGATGTGAATATTGATGTTAAATCACATGGCGATGTGAACTAGATTATTGACTCTAGTGCAAGTGGCAGACTGAAGGAAATATGCCCTAGAGGTAATAATAAAGTTATTATTTATTTCCTTATATCATGATAAATGTTTATTATTCATGCTAGAATTGTATTAACTGGAAACATAATACATGTGTGAATACGTAGGCAAACATAGTGTCACTAGTATGCCTCTACTTGACTAGCTCATTTATCAAAGATGGTTATGTTTCCTAGCCATGGACAAAAGAGTTGTCATTTGATTAACGGGATCACATCATTAGGAGAATGATGTGATTGACATGACCCATTCCGTTGGCCTAGCACTTGATCGTTTAGTATATTGTCATTGCTTTGTTCATGACTTATACATGTTCCTGTAACTATGAGATTATGCAACTCCCATTTACCGGAGGAACACTTTGGGTGCTACCAAACGTCACAACGTAACTGGGTGATTATAAAGGAGTACTACAGGTGTCTCCAATGGTGCATGTTGGGTTGGCGTATTTCGAGATTAGGTTTTGTCACTCCGATTGTCAGAGAGGTATCTCTGGGCCCTCTCGGTAATGCACATCACTATAAGCCTTGCAAGCAATGTGACTAATGAGTTAGTTGCAGGATGATGCATTATGTAACGAGTAAAGAGACTTGCCGGTAACGAGATTGAACTAGGTATTGGATACCGACGATCGAATCTCGGGCAAGTAACATACCGATGACAAAGGGAACAACGTATGTTGTTATGCGGTTTGACCGATAAAGATCTTCGTAGAATATGTAGGAGCCAATATGAGCATCCAGGTTCCGCTATTAGTTATTGACCAAGAATAGTTCTAGGTCATGTCTACATAGTTCTCGAACCCGTAGGGTCCGCACGCTTAAGGTTTCGATGACAGTTATATTATGAGTTTATGAGTTTTGATGTACCGAAGGAGTTCGGAGTCCCGGATGAGATCAGGGACATGACGAGGAGTCTCGAAATGGTCGAGATGTAAAGATCGATATATTGGACGACTATATTCGGAGTTCGGAAAGGTTTCGAGTCATTCGGGTATTTTTCGGAGTACCGGAGAGTTACGGGAATTCGCCGGGGAGTATATGGGCCTTATTGGGCCATACCGGAATAGAGGAGAGAGGCCAAAAGGAAGGAGGCCTGTGCCCCCCCTCTGGTCCGAATTGGACAAGGGGCGCAGCCCCCTTTTCCTTCTTCCTCTCCCCCTCTTTCCCCTTCTCCTACTCCAACAAGGAAGGAGGGAGTCCTACTCCCGGTGGGAGTAGGACTCCCCTTGGCGCGCCCCTCCTAGGCCGGCCGCCCCCTCCCCCCTTGCTCCTTTATATACGGGGGAAGGGGGGCACCTCTAGGCACAACAACACAAGTTGATCTACGGATCGTTCCTTAGCGGTGTGCGGTGCCCCCTCCACCATATTCCACCTCGGTCATATCGTCGCGGAGTTTAGGCGAAGCCCTGCGCCGGTAGAACATCATCATCGTCATCACGCCGTCGTGCTGATGGAACTCATCCCTGAAGCTTTGCTGGATCGGAGCCCGGGGATCGTCATCGAGCTGAACGTGTGCTGAACTCGGAGGTGCCGTACGTTCGGTACTTGGATCGGTCGGATCGTGAAGACGTACGACTACATCAACCGCGTTGTCATAATGCTTCCGCTTACGGTCTACGAGGGTACGTGGACAAATACTCTCCCCTCTCGTTGCTATGCCATCACCATGATCTTGCGTGTGCGTAGGAATTTTATTGAAATTACTACGTTCCCCAACAGTGGCATCCGAGCCTAGGTTTTATGCGTTGATGTTATATGCACAAGTAGAACACAAGTGAGTTGTGGGCGATACAAGTCATACTGCTTACCAGCATGTCATACTTTGGTCCAGCGGTATTGTTGGATGAAGCGGCCCGGACCAACATTACGCGTACGCTTACGCGAGACTGGTTTTACCGCCGTGCTTTGCACATAGGTGACTAGCGGGTGTCAGTTTCTCCAACTTTAGTTGAACCGAGTGTGGCTACGCCCGGTCCTTGCGAAGGTTAAAATAGCACCAACTTGACGAACTATCGTTGTGGTTTTGATGCGTAGGTAAGAACGGTTCTTGCTCAGCCCGTAGCAGCCACGTAAAACTTGCAACAACAAAATAGAGGACGTCTAACTTATTTTTGCATGGCATGTTGTGATGTGATATGGTCAAGACGTGATGAGATATAAGTTGTTGTATGAGATGATCATGTTTTGTTGAAGTTATCGGCAACTGGCAGAAGTCCTATGGTTGTCTCTTTGTTGCATAAGATGCAAGTGCCAAATAATTGCTTTACTTTATCACTATGCGATAGCAATAGTTGCAAGAGCAATAGTTGGCGAGACGACCATGTGACGACACATTGATATAGATCAAGATGATGAAGATCATGGTGTCGTGCCGGTGACGATAGAGATCATGGCAGTACTTTGGAGATGGAGATCAAAGGCGTAAGATGATCATGGCCATATCATGTCACATATTTTGATTGCATATGATGTTTATCTGTTATACATCTTATTCTGTTTTGTTTGACGGTAGCATTTTAAGATGATCTCTCACTAATTATCAAGAAGTGTTCTCCCTAAGTATGCACCATTGTGAAAGTTCTCCGTGCTGAGACACCACGTGATGATCGGGTGTGATAGGCTCTACGTTCAAATACAACGGGTGCAAAACAGTTGCACACGCGGAATACTCAGGTTAAACTTGACGAGCCTAGCATATACAGATATGGCCTCGGAACACGGAGACCGAAAGGTCGAGCGTGAATCATATAGTAGATATGATCAACATAGTGATGTTCACCATTGAAAACTACTCCATCTCACGTGATGATCGGACATGGTTTAGTTGATTTGGATCATGTGATCACTTAGATGACTAGAGAGATGTCTGTCTAAGTGGGAGTTCTTAAGTAATATGATTAATTGAACTTAAATTTACCATGAACTTAGTCCTGGTAGTATTTTGCAAATTATGTTGTAGATCAATAGCTCGCGTTGTTGCTTTCATATGTTTATTTTGATATGTTCCTAGAGAAAATTGTGTTGAAAAATGTTAGTAGCAATGATGCGGATTGGATCCGTGATCTGAGGTTTATCCTCATTGCTGCACAGAAGAATTATGTCCTTAATGCACCGCTAGGTGACAGACCTATTGCAGGAGCAGATGCAGACGTTATGAACGTCTAGCTAGCTCAATATGATAACTACTTGATAGTTTAGTGCACCATGCTTAATGACTTAGAATCGGGACTTCAAAGACGTTTTTAACGTCATGGACCATATAAGATGTTCCAGGTATTGAAGTTAATATTTCAAGCAAATACCCGAGTTGAGATATATGAAGTCTCCAACAAGTTCTATAGCTAAAAGATGGAGGAGAATCGCTCAACTAGTGAGCATGTGCTCAGATTGTCTGGGTACTTCAATCGCTTGAATCAAGTGGGAGTTAATCTTCCAGATAAGATAGTGATTGACAGAATTCTCTAGTCACCATCACTAAGTTACTAGAACTTCGTGATGAACTATAGTATGCAAGGGATGACGAAAACGATCCCCGAGCTCTTCGTGATGTTGAAATCGACGAAGGTAGAAATCAAGAAAGAGCATCAAGTGTTGATGATTGACAAGACCACTAGTTTCAAGAAAAGGGCAAAGGGAAAGAAAGGGAAACTTCAAGTGGAATGGCAAACAAGTTGTCACTCCCGTGAAGAAGACCAAAGCTGGACCAAAGCCTGAAACTGAGTGCTTACACTGCAAAAGAAATAGTCACTGGAAGCGGAAATGCCTTAAATATTTGGTGGATAAGAAGGATGGCAAAGTGAACAAGGGTGTATTTGATATTCAGGTTATTGATATGTGCCTTACTAGTGTTTATAGTAACCCTGAGTATTTGATACTTGTTCGGTTGCTAAGATTAGTAACTCGAAATAGGAGTTACAGAATAAACAGAGACTAGTTGAAGGGGAAGTGACGATGAGTGTTGGAAGTAGTTCCAAGATTGATATGATCATCATTGCACACTCCCTATATTTTCGAGATTAGTGTTAAACCTAAATAAATGTTATTTAGCGTTTGCGTTGAGCATGAATATGATTTGATCATGTTTATTGCGATACGGTTATTCATTTGAAGTTAAAGAATAATTGTTATTCTGTTTACATGAATAAGACCTTCGATGGTTATACACCCAATGAAAATAGTTTGTTGGATCTCGATCGTAGTGATACACATATTCATAATATTGATGCCAAAAGATGCAAAGTTAATAATGATAGTGCAACTTATTTGTGGCACTGCCGTTTGGGTCATATCGGTGTAAAGCGCATGAAGAAACTCCATAAAGATGGATTTTTGGAATCACTTGGTTATGAATCATTTGGTGCTTGCGAACCGTGCCTTTTGGGCAAGATGACTAAAACTCCGTTCTCCGGAACAATGGAACAAGCTACTGACTTATTGGAAATAATACATACCGATGTATGCGATCCAATGAGTGTTGATGCTCGTGGCAAGTATCATTATTTTCTGACCTTCACAAGATGATTTGAGCAGATATGGGTATATCTACTTGATGAAACATAAGTCTGAAACAGTTGAAAGGTTCAAAGAATTTCAGAATGAAGTGGAAAATCATCGTAACAAGAAAAATGAAGTATCTGTGATTTGATTGCGGAGACGAATATTTGAGTTACGAGTTTGGTCTTCAATTAAAATAATGTGGAATAGTTTCACAAACTCACGCCACCTGGAACACCACAATGTAATGGTGTGTCCGAACATCGTAATCGTACTTTACTAGATATGGTGCGATATGTGATATCTCTTATCAGTTTACCACTATCATTTTGGGATTATGCATTAGAGACAGCTGCATTCACGTTTAATAGGGCACCATCTAAATCCGTTGAGACGACACCATATGAACTATGGTTTAGCAGTAAACCTAAGCTGTCGTTTCTTAAAGTTTGGAGTTGCGATGCTTATATGAAAAAGGTTTTCAACTTGATAAGCTCAAACCCAAATCGGAGAAGTGCGTCTTCATAGAATACCCAAAGGAAACTGTTGGGTACTCCTTGTATCACAGATTCGAAGGCAAAACATTAGTTGCTAAGAATGGATCCTTTCTAGAGAAGGAGTTTCTCTCGAAAGAAGTGAGTGGGAGGAAAGTAAGAGCTTGATAAGGTAATTTGTACCTTCTCCCGAATTGGAAAGTAGTTCATCGCAGAAATCAGTTCCAGTGATTCCTACACCAATTAGTGAGGAAGCTAATGATGATGATCATGAAACTTCAGATCAAGTTACTACAAGAACCTCGTAGGTCTTCCAGAGTACGGTCCGCACCAGAGTGGTATGGTAATCCTGTTCTGAAAGTCATGTTACTAGACCATGATAAACCTACGAACTATGAGGAAGCGATGATGAGCCCAGATTCTGCAAAATGGCTGGAGGCCATGAAATCTGAGATAGGATCCATGTATGAGAACAAAGTGTGGACTTTGATGGACTTGCCCGATGATCGGCAAGCCATAGAAAATAAATGGATCTTCAAGAGGAAGACGGACGCTGATAGTAGTGTTACTATCTACAAAGCTAGACTTGTCGAAAAAGGTTTTTGACAAAGTTCAAGGTGTTGAATACAATGAGATTTTCTCACTCGTATCGATGCTTAAAAATCTGTCCGAATCATGTTAGCAATTGCCACATTTTATGAAATTTGGCAAATGGATGTCAAAACTACATTCCTTAATGGATTTATTAAAGAAGAGTTGTATATGATACAACCAGAAAGTTTTTGTCAATCCTAAAGATGCTAACAAAATGTGCAAGCTCCAGCGATCCATCTATGGACTGGTGCAAGCATCTCAGAGTTGGAATATACGCTTTGATAAGTTGATCAAAGCATATAGTTTTGTACAGACTTACGGTGAAGCCTGTATTTACAAGAAAGTGAGTGGGAGCACTACAACATTTCTGATAAGTATATGTGAATGACATATTGTTGATCGGAAATAATGTAGAATTATTCTGCAAAGCATAAAGGAGTGTTTGAAAGGAGTTCTTTCAAAGAAAGACATCGGTGAAGTTGCTTACACATTGAGCATCAAGATCTATATAGATAGATCAAGACGCTTGATAAGATTTTTCAATGAATACATGCCTTGATAAATTTTTGAAATAGTTCAAAATGGAACAGTCAAAGAAGGAGTTCTTGCCTGTGTTGCAAGGTGTGAAGTTGAGTAAGACTCAAGACCCGACCATGGCAGAAAATAGAAAGAGAATGAAAAGTCATTCCCTATGCCTCAGTCATAGGTTCTATAAAGTATGCTATGCTGTGAACCAGATATATTGTATACCTTGCTCTGAGGTTGGCAAAAGGAATACAATTTTGATCTAATAGTAGATCACTGGACAGCGGTCAAGAATATCCTTAGTGAGGACTAAGGAGATGTTTCTCGATTATGGAGGTGATAAAAGAGTTCGTTGTAAAAGTTACATCGGTGCAAACTTTTACACTGATCCAGATGACTCTAAGTCTCAATCTGGATACATATTGAAAGTGGGAGCAATTAGCTAGAGTAGCTCCGTGCAGAGCATTGTGGACATAGAATATTTGCGAAATACATACGGCTCTGAATATGACAGACCCGTTGACTAAGCTTCTCTCACAAGCAAAACATGATCATACCTTAGTACTCTTTTGGGTGTTAATCACATAGCGATGTGAACCAGATTATTGACTCTAGTAAACCTTTTGGGTATTGGTCACATGACGATGTGAACTATGGGTGTTGATCACATGCAGATGTGAATATTGATGTTAAATCACATGGCTATGTGAACTAGATTATTGACTCTAGTGCAAGTGGCAGACTGAAGGAAATATGCCCTAGAGGTAATAATAAAGTTATTATTTATTTCCTTATATCATGATAAATGTTTATTATTCATGCTAGAATTGTATTAACTGGAAACATAATACATGTGTGAATACGTAGGCAAACATAGTGTCACTAGTATGCCTCTACTTGACTAGCTCATTTATCAAAGATGGTTATGTTTCCTAGCCATGGACAAAAGAGTTGTCATTTGATTAACGGGATCACATCATTAGGAGAATGATGTGATTGACATGACCCATTCCGTTGGCCTAGCACTTGATCGTTTAGTATATTGTCATTGCTTTCTTCATGACTTATACATGTTCCTGTAACTATGAGATTATGCAACTCCCATTTACCGGAGGAACACTTTGGGTGCTACCAAACGTCACAACGTAACTGGGTGATTATAAAGGAGTACTACAGGTGTCTCCAATGGTGCATGTTGGGTTGGCGTATTTCGAGATTAGGTTTTGTCACTCCGATTGTCAGAGAGGTATCTCTGGGCCCTCTCGGTAATGCACATCACTATAAGCCTTGCAAGCAATGTGACTAATGAGTTAGTTGCGGGATGATGCATTATGTAACGAGTAAAGAGACTTGCCGGTAACGAGATTGAACTAGGTATTGGATACCGACGATCGAATCTCGGGCAAGTAACATACCGATGACAAAGGGAACAACGTATGTTGTTATGCGGTTTGACCGATAAAGATCTTCGTAGAATATGTAGGAGCCAATATGAGCATCCAGGTTCCGCTATTGGTTATTGACCAAGAATAGTTCTAGGTCATGTCTACATAGTTCTCGAACCCGTAGGGTCCGCACGCTTAAGGTTTCGATGACAGTTATATTATGAGTTTATGAGTTTTGATGTACCGAAGGAGTTCGGAGTCCCGGATGAGATCAGGGACATGACGAGGAGTCTCGAAATGGTCGAGATGTAAAGATCGATATATTGGACGACTATATTCGGAGTTCGGAAAGGTTTCGAGTCATTCGGGTATTTTTCGGAGTACCGGAGAGTTACGGGAATTCGCCGGGGAGTATATGGGCCTTATTGGGCCATACCGGAATAGAGGAGAGAGGCCAAAAGGAAGGAGGCCTGTGCCCCCCCTCTGGTCCGAATTGGACAAGGGGCGCAGCCCCCTTTTCCTTCTTCCTCTCCCCCTCTTTCCCCTTCTCCTACTCCAACAAGGAAGGAGGGAGTCCTACTCCCGGTGGGAGTAGGACTCCCCTTGGCGCGCCCCTCCTAGGCCGGCCGCCCCCTCCCCCCTTGCTCCTTTATATACGGGGGAAGGGGGGCACCTCTAGGCACAACAACACAAGTTGATCTACGGATCGTTCCTTAGCGGTGTGCGGTGCCCCCTCCACCATATTCCACCTCGGTCATATCGTCGCGGAGTTTAGGCGAAGCCCTGCGCCGGTAGAACATCATCATCGTCATCACGCCGTCGTGCTGATGGAACTCATCCCTGAAGCTTTGCTGGATCGGAGCCCGGGGATCGTCATCGAGCTGAACGTGTGCTGAACTCGGAGGTGCCGTACGTTCGGTACTTGGATCGGTCGGATCGTGAAGACGTACGACTACATCAACCGCGTTGTCATAATGCTTCCGCTTACGGTCTACGAGGGTACGTGGACAAACACTCTCCCCTCTCGTTGCTATGCCATCACCATGATCTTGCGTGTGCGTAGGAATTTTATTGAAATTACTACGTTCCCCAACAGTGGCATCCGAGCCTAGGTTTTATGCGTTGATGTTATATGCACAAGTAGAACACAAGTGAGTTGTGGGCGATACAAGTCATACTGCTTACCAGCATGTCATACTTTGGTCCAGCGGTATTGTTGGATGAAGCGGCCCGGACCAACATTACGCGTACGCTTACGCGAGACTGGTTTTACCGCCGTGCTTTGCACATAGGTGACTAGCGGGTGTCAGTTTCTCCAACTTTAGTTGAACCGAGTGTGGCTACGCCCGGTCCTTGCGAAGGTTAAAATAGCACCAACTTGACGAACTATCGTTGTGGTTTTGATGCGTAGGTAAGAACGGTTCTTGCTCAGCCCGTAGCAGCCACGTAAAACTTGCAACAACAAAATAGAGGACGTCTAACTTATTTTTGCATGGCATGTTGTGATGTGATATGGTCAAGACGTGATGAGATATAAGTTGTTGTATGAGATGATCATGTTTTGTTGAAGTTATCGGCAACTGGCAGAAGCCCTATGGTTGTCTCTTTGTTGCATAAGATGCAAGTGCCAAATAATTGCTTTACTTTATCACTATGCGATAGCAATAGTTGCAAGAGCAATAGTTGGCGAGACGACCATGTGACGACACATTGATATAGATCAAGATGATGAAGATCATGGTGTCGTGCCGATGACGATAGAGATCATGGCAGTACTTTGGAGATGGAGATCAAAGGCGTAAGATGATCATGGCCATATCATGTCACATATTTTGATTGCATATGATGTTTATCTGTTATACATCTTATTCTGTTTTGTTTGACGGTAGCATTTTAAGATGATCTCTCACTAATTATCAAGAAGTGTTCTCCCTAAGTATGCACCATTGTGAAAGTTCTCCGTGCTGAGACACCACGTGATGGTCGGGTGTGATAGGCTCTACGTTCAAATACAACGGGTGCAAAACAGTTGCACACGCGGAATACTCAGGTTAAACTTGACGAGCCTAGCATATACAGATATGGCCTCGGAACACGGAGACCGAAAGGTCGAGCGTGAATCATATAGTAGATATGATCAACATAGTGATGTTCACCATTGAAAACTACTCCATCTCACGTGATGATCGGACATGGTTTAGTTGATTTGGATCATGTGATCACTTAGATGACTAGAGAGATGTCTGTCTAAGTGGGAGTTCTTAAGTAATATGATTAATTGAACTTAAATTTACCATGAACTTAGTCCTGGTAGTATTTTGCAAATTATGTTGTAGATCAATAGCTCGCGTTGTTGCTTTCATATGTTTATTTTGATATGTTCCTAGAGAAAATTGTGTTGAAAAATGTTAGTAGCAATGATGCGGATTGGATCCGTGATCTGAGGTTTATCCTCATTGCTGCACAGAAGAATTATGTCCTTAATGCACCGCTAGGTGACAGACCTATTGCAGGAGCAGATGCAGACGTTATGAACGTCTAGCTAGCTCAATATGATAACTACTTGATAGTTTAGTGCACCATGCTTAATGACTTAGAATCGGGACTTCAAAGACGTTTTTAACGTCATGGACCATATAAGATGTTCCAGGTATTGAAGTTAATATTTCAAGCAAATACCCGAGTTGAGATATATGAAGTCTCCAACAAGTTCTATAGCTAAAAGATGGAGGAGAATCGCTCAACTAGTGAGCATGTGCTCAGATTGTCTGGGTACTTCAATCGCTTGAATCAAGTGGGAGTTAATCTTCCAGATAAGATAGTGATTGACAGAATTCTCTAGTCACCATCACTAAGTTACTAGAACTTCGTGATGAACTATAGTATGCAAGGGATGACGAAAACGATCCCCGAGCTCTTCGTGATGTTGAAATCGACGAAGGTAGAAATCAAGAAAGAGCATCAAGTGTTGATGATTGACAAGACCACTAGTTTCAAGAAAAGGGCAAAGGGAAAGAAAGGGAAACTTCAAGTGGAATGGCAAACAAGTTGTCACTCCCGTGAAGAAGACCAAAGCTGGACCAAAGCCTGAAACTGAGTGCTTACACTGCAAAAGAAATAGTCACTGGAAGCGGAAATGCCTTAAATATTTGGTGGATAAGAAGGATGGCAAAGTGAACAAGGGTGTATTTGATATTCAGGTTATTGATATGTGCCTTACTAGTGTTTATAGTAACCCTGAGTATTTGATACTTGTTCGGTTGCTAAGATTAGTAACTCGAAATAGGAGTTACAGAATAAACAGAGACTAGTTGAAGGGGAAGTGACGATGAGTGTTGGAAGTAGTTCCAAGATTGATATGATCATCATTGCACACTCCCTATATTTTCGAGATTAGTGTTAAACCTAAATAAATGTTATTTAGCGTTTGCGTTGAGCATGAATATGATTTGATCATGTTTATTGCGATACGGTTATTCATTTGAAGTTAAAGAATAATTGTTATTCTGTTTACATGAATAAGACCTTCGATGGTTATACACCCAATGAAAATAGTTTGTTGGATCTCGATCGTAGTGATACACATATTCATAATATTGATGCCAAAAGATGCAAAGTTAATAATGATAGTGCAACTTATTTGTGGCACTGCCGTTTGGGTCATATCGGTGTAAAGCGCATGAAGAAACTCCATAAAGATGGATTTTTGGAATCACTTGGTTATGAATCATTTGGTGCTTGCGAACCGTGCCTTTTGGGCAAGATGACTAAAACTCCGTTCTCCGGAACAATGGAACAAGCTACTGACTTATTGGAAATAATACATACCGATGTATGCGATCCAATGAGTGTTGATGCTCGTGGCAAGTATCATTATTTTCTGACCTTCACAAGATGATTTGAGCAGATATGGGTATATCTACTTGATGAAACATAAGTCTGAAACAGTTGAAAGGTTCAAAGAATTTCAGAGTGAAGTGGAAAATCATCGTAACAAGAAAAATGAAGTATCTGTGATTTGATTGCGGAGACGAATATTTGAGTTACGAGTTTGGTCTTCAATTAAAATAATGTGGAATAGTTTCACAAACTCACGCCACCTGGAACACCACAATGTAATGGTGTGTCCGAACATCGTAATCGTACTTTACTAGATATGGTGCGATATGTGATATCTCTTATCAGTTTACCACTATCATTTTGGGATTATGCATTAGAGACAGCTGCATTCACGTTTAATAGGGCACCATCTAAATCCGTTGAGACGACACCATATGAACTATGGTTTAGCAGTAAACCTAAGCTGTCGTTTCTTAAAGTTTGGAGTTGCGATGCTTATATGAAAAAGGTTTTCAACCTGATAAGCTCAAACCCAAATCGGAGAAGTGCGTCTTCATAGAATACCCAAAGGAAACTGTTGGGTACTCCTTGTATCACAGATTCGAAGGCAAAACATTAGTTGCTAAGAATGGATCCTTTCTAGAGAAGGAGTTTCTCTCGAAAGAAGTGAGTGGGAGGAAAGTAAGAGCTTGATAAGGTAATTTGTACCTTCTCCCGAATTGGAAAGTAGTTCATCGCAGAAATCAGTTCCAGTGATTCCTACACCAATTAGTGAGGAAGCTAATGATGATGATCATGAAACTTCAGATCAAGTTACTACAAGAACCTCGTAGGTCTTCCAGAGTACGGTCCGCACCAGAGTGGTATGGTAATCCTGTTCTGAAAGTCATGTTACTAGACCATGATAAACCTACGAACTATGAGGAAGCGATGATGAGCCCAGATTCTGCAAAATGGCTGGAGGCCATGAAATCTGAGATAGGATCCATGTATGAGAACAAAGTGTGGACTTTGATGGACTTGCCCGATGATCGGCAAGCCATAGAAAATAAATGGATCTTCAAGAGGAAGACGGACGCTGATAGTAGTGTTACTATCTACAAAGCTAGACTTGTCGAAAAAGGTTTTTGACAAAGTTCAAGGTGTTGAATACAATGAGATTTTCTCACTCGTATCGATGCTTAAAAATCTGTCCGAATCATGTTAGCAATTGCCACATTTTATGAAATTTGGCAAATGGATGTCAAAACTACATTCCTTAATGGATTTATTAAAGAAGAGTTGTATATGATACAACCAGAAAGTTTTTGTCAATCCTAAAGATGCTAACAAAATGTGCAAGCTCCAGCGATCCATCTATGGACTGGTGCAAGCATCTCAGAGTTGGAATATACGCTTTGATAAGTTGATCAAAGCATATAGTTTTGTACAGACTTACGGTGAAGCCTGTATTTACAAGAAAGTGAGTGGGAGCACTACAACATTTCTGATAAGTATATGTGAATGACATATTGTTGATCGGAAATAATGTAGAATTATTTTGCAAAGCATAAAGGAGTGTTTGAAAGGAGTTCTTTCAAAGAAAGACATCGGTGAAGTTGCTTACACATTGAGCATCAAGATCTATATAGATAGATCAAGACGCTTGATAAGATTTTTCAATGAATACATGCCTTGATAAATTTTTGAAATAGTTCAAAATGGAACAGTCAAAGAAGGAGTTCTTGCCTGTGTTGCAAGGTGTGAAGTTGAGTAAGACTCAAGACCCGACCATGGCAGAAAATAGAAAGAGAATGAAAAGTCATTCCCTATGCCTCAGTCATAGGTTCTATAAAGTATGCTATGCTGTGAACCAGATATATTGTATACCTTGCTCTGAGGTTGGCAAAAGGAATACAATTTTGATCTAATAGTAGATCACTGGACAGCGGTCAAGAATATCCTTAGTGAGGACTAAGGAGATGTTTCTCGATTATGGAGGTGATAAAAGAGTTCGTTGTAAAAGTTACATCGGTGCAAACTTTTACACTGATCCAGATGACTCTAAGTCTCAATCTGGATACATATTGAAAGTGGGAGCAATTAGCTAGAGTAGCTCCGTGCAGAGCATTGTGGACATAGAATATTTGCGAAATACATACGGCTCTGAATATGACAGACCCGTTGACTAAGCTTCTCTCACAAGCAAAACATGATCATACCTTAGTACTCTTTTGGGTGTTAATCACATAGCGATGTGAACCAGATTATTGACTCTAGTAAACCTTTTGGGTATTGGTCACATGACGATGTGAACTATGGGTGTTGATCACATGCAGATGTGAATATTGATGTTAAATCACATGGCGATGTGAACTAGATTATTGACTCTAGTGCAAGTGGGAGACTGAAGGAAATATGCCCTAGAGGCAATAATAAAGTTATTATTTATTTCCTTATATCATGATAAATGTTTATTATTCATGCTAGAATTGTATTAACCGGAAACATAATACATGTGTGAATACGTAGGCAAACATAGTGTCACTAGTATGCCTCTACTTGACTAGCTCATTTATCAAAGATGGTTATGTTTCCTAGCCATGGACAAAAGAGTTGTCATTTGATTAACGGGATCACATCATTAGGAGAATGATGTGATTGACATGACCCATTCCGTTAGCCTACCACTTGATCATTTAGTATATTGCCGTTGCTTTCTTCATGACTTATACATGTTCCTGTAACTATGAGATTATGCAACTCTCATTTACCGGGGGAACACTTTGGGTGCTACCAAACGTCACAACGTAACTGGGTGATTATAAAGGAGTACTACAGGTGTCTCCAATGGTACATGTTGGGTTGGCGTATTTCGAGATTAGGTTTTGTCACTCCGATTGTCGGAGAGGTATCTCTGGGCCCTCTCGGTAATGCACATCACTATAAGCCTTGCAAGCAATGTGACTAATGAGTTAGTTGCGGGATGATGCATTATGTAACGAGTAAAGAGACTTGCCGGTAACGAGATTGAACTAGGTATTGGATACCGACGATCGAATCTCGGGTAAGTAACATACCGATGACAAAAGGAACAACGTATGTTGTTATGCGGTTTGACCGATAAAGATCTTCATAGAATATGTAGGATCCAATATGAGCATCTAGGTTCCGCTATTGGTTATTGACCAAGAATAGTTCTAGGTCATGTCTACATAGTTCTCGAACCCGTAGGGTCCGCACGCTTAAGGTTTCGATGACAGTTATATTATGAGCTTATGAGTTTTGATGTACCGAAGGAGTTCGGAGTCCCGGATGAGATCGCGGACATGACGAGGAGTCTCGAAATGGTCGAGACATAAAGATTGATATATTGGACGACTATATTCGGAGTTCGGAAAGGTTCCGAGTCATCCGGGTATTTTTCGGAGTACCGGAGAGTTACGGGAATTCGCCGGGAGTATATGTGCCTTATTGGGCCATACGGGAATAGAGGAGAGAGGCCAAAAGGAAGGAGGCCTGCGCCCCTCTCTGGTCCGAATTGGACAAGCGGCGCAGCCCCCTTTTCCTTCTTCCTCTCCCCCTCTTTCCCCTTCTCCTACTCCAACAAGGAAGGATGGAGTCCTAGGACTCCCCTTGGCGCGCCCCTCCTAGGCCGGCCGCCCCCTCCCCCCTTGCTCCTTTATATACGGGGGCAGGGGGGCACCTCTAGGCACAACAACACAAGTTGATCTACGGATCGTTCCTTAGCCGTGTGCGGTGCCCCCCTCCACCATATTCCACCTCGGTCATATCGTCGCGGAGTTTAGGCGAAGCCCTGCGCCGGTAGAACATCATCATCGTCATCACGCCGTCGTGCTGACGGAACTCATCCCCGAAGCTTTGCCGAATCGGAGCCCGGGGATCGTCATCGAGCTGAACGTGTGCTGAACTCGAAGGTGCCGTACGTTCGGTACTTGGATCGGTCGGATCGTGAAGACGTACGACTACATCAACCGCGTTGTCATAACGCTTCCGCTTACGGTCTACGAGGGTACGTGGACAAACACCCTCCCCTCTCGTTGCTATGCCATCACCATGATCTTGCGTGTGCGTAGGATTTTTTTTTGAAATTACTACGTTCCCCAACACCTGCAAACCCTGCTCCAAACCGACCACCCGCTTGATTTTTGATTCTCCGGAGCGAAGGAAAGGTGAGGCGATCAACCTGCATTTCCCCTCCCTTCCCCTCCATTTCTTCCCCTCTCTGTCCGGTTTGGTCCGCATACAACACAAGCGCCAGAAACCCCAATGCCCGCAGTCGCAGCATCCCCCTCACCTCTCTAGTTTCATCCGCATCCGACCAAAGCCCTCACGGGGTAAGATCATCTTCAAAATGACTTGGTTGAGTGCATGTGGAATCACATGCAACCAATAGATGCATCGGTTCATTTTCTTTCGTTGTATTCGTAACAAATTAAATTTGGTTGTAAACTTTGTGTTTCTAATTCGGTCGTGGAACTGTTTATTATTATGGTACCATGTGACTTATTTGGTGGTGTACTATGTGCAATGTTTCTTTTTAGTTAAAAAATGTATATTTCGAGGTCGATCGGCTGGGCGGACCAAATGTGTCGGCAGTGTTGGGCGCACAGATAACGCATCCACAAAACCTCTTTGCCCGAACTAAACGGACAAAATTCGTACAAAGCGGATGTCCGTTTGGGACCATGCGTGAGAGTTGGCCTTAGAGCATCTCTAACAGATCCGGTAAACCGCGATACCGCAAAATTCGTTTACAGGATACTGTAAATTGATTATGTTGTACCGCGGATTTCACAACAAAGCAGTTCCTTCAAAGCGTACTACATAATTTTAACATACTAGATAAACAAAGTTCCGGCCACCATACTTTGTCGGAATTTGAACTATACTTTGCCGGAATTTAAACATACTTCATCGCCCAAACTTAAACATACTAGATTTGAAGCTAATCTAAACTAATCACCAGTCTTGACATGGAGATGATACTACATCGCGGAGATGATGAGGACAAAGGTGAGGTTGTACTCCTCCTTGGCCGCCTCGAGGCGGGCGGCGGCCCCTTCTTATCCGGCGGCGACCGCCTCTTTCGCCACGGCGAACTCGCGCTTCGCCTCACGGAGTCGCTTGGTGGTCGGCAAAGGATCGTGGAGGCGGTCGAAATCCTTCCATGCCCTCCAACCGCCGTTGTGGGAGAGGGCGTCGCGCTCCCAGCGCCATTCCTCCACCGACAGGCGGATGGTGGAGCTCCCGGCCTCGTCGACATGGCGGGCACGCTTGCACGGCGGCGAGCCGCCGCGCCCCCTCAGCCACCACACCCACTTCCTCTGCTCGACATTGGGGCAGGCTTTTTTGTGCTTGTGCGGGCGAAAAACGCCAGCCGAAGAAAGAAGGATTTGTCGCTAGAGAGTGAGAGATTGCGGCATAGGAGGGTCGGGGATTTGCCAAATACGAACCCTAGAACACGCCCGGGTTTTACGGGCCCCCATAATTTTTTTACGGGTCAAGCCTTTTTAGGTATTTGCTCGACCTGATTTTTTTTCACGAATCCCGTAAATTGGCCGGAATTTTATGGGCTGAAGAACTTATACTGAATCCACTAGAGATGCTCTTACCGTATGCAATGACGTGTCTTTTAGGCTTTTGTGCGTGTGTTTGAAGCTTAGACAAACGGCACTTTCATGAAAAATGTTTCTACTGTGATAAATGGGCCGTGGCTGAAACACATGGACGCGGAGGGGCGGCTCTAGAGTGCTAGTGTGCGATTCTCAGAAAAAAGAAAAAGAGAAAAAAAAAAGAGTGCTGTGGGGGTTTGGGGGGTTTGGTCGGCACGAGAAGGTTGGGACTTGGGGGGAGTCTGACGGCGATGGCAAGCGCGGGGTTCCTGGAGCCTGGCGCATCTCCGCTTGCCACCTCCGCCTGGGCGCTGCTGCGCGAGCAGGGGCCTCGCCGTTGGTGCCGGCGGCGAGGGGTTTGAGCGGGTCGAGTTGACGGCGACCGTGGGGGTCAGTGCAGCTCGTGGAGGCTTAGGTGGGCTCCACCTTCCGCGCGCCGTGCGGCGGCAGACGCCGACCAACGGCGGCGGCGGCGGCTGGTGCGCGCGTGCGTGTATTCGGGGAGCCTGGCATAGGGGCGCGCGATGGAGCGAGCTCACAACCGCCGTCAGAAACGAGGCCCGTGACCGCTCGACTTCTCCGTCGTCGCGGCACGCGGTACTCGGGGGTTCCGGCCGACGAGGAAGGGGGAGCGCCGCGAGCGGGAGTCCACGGCAGGAGGCTACGGCGTACGCGTTGGGGCGGGATAGCCGCCGGAGCAGAGGGCAACGGAGCGGCGCGAACCAACGGCGACGGCGAGCGCGGGCATCCGTGGAGGCCGATGTGGCTCTTCTGGCCTCCGCCTCTCCGACATTCCCCGGAGCGCGGCGGCCGGCGGCAACAGACCAACGAAGGAACCGCGCCGTCGCCGGTCGTCGCCGGTTGGTAGCGAGCCAACGGCGGCGGAGGCAGGGGCACGCCCGCCCGTACTCCGCAAGGCGACAGGAGAGCGCCCGCCCGCGCGGCGCGCGTGGGCCCCAGACGCTGGGGCTCGTCGTGCGGAGGCCAGGTGGCACGGGCCTGAGCCGTTGGATCGACCCAGCTGGCCATCCGACGGTGCGGGACGCACGCGCCGGGCGAAGCGAAGGCAAGGAGGCCGTGGATGCTCTGCGCCTGCGCCAGCGCCTGCCTGCAAACTCTGCGCTAAACCAACTGCCCGCTTGCTTTTTTGATTCTCTCCAGAGCGAAGGAAAGGTGAGGCGATCAACCTGCATTTCCCCTCCCCTCCCTTCCCTCCCCTCCATTTACTCGCCTCTCCGTCCGGTTTTATCATCCGCATCAACACACGCTCCAGAAACCCCGACGCCCGCAGCCGCAGCATCTCCCTCCCCTCTCTGGTTTCGTCGCCATCCAACCGAACCCCCCCAGCCCGCAGCCGCAGCGTAAGATGCTTCTTCTTCCTCTGATCACCGCCTCTGTTCTGTTCTTGATTCGGTTCATGCGGTGGTGGCGTGTGTGTCCTCTGTCCTTTTCGATGTTGTTTGGGCGCTGCTGATCGAGCAGAGGGGTGTTTGAGGGTGGGAGACCTGCGTCTGAATTTTGCTTCGATTGTTTCTTGTCGAATCGAGGTCGGCGATTGGTTTTCTTGGAGCAGGCTGAACAGCGCCGAGAAGCGTGGCATTTTCTCTTCACCTGTTGGATCCGACGTAGTTCGACTTTTTTTGCTGCCGCTGCTGCTTTTGCTCTGGTTTTCCTGGAGGAGGACGAGGAGCACCGAGACTCCATGATGATTTCTCTTCGCCTCTTCGGTCCTGCCGTTCTTCTTAGGGTAGGTTTTGTCGAGACCTCCCGTTTTTGTGCTTGCTGCGGCCCTGCTCTGATCCGGTGTTCGGTGCGTTGCATCGGCTTTTCTGAAGGAGCGTGGTGATTGATTTTCTTGCACGGTCTCCCCGTCCTGCGGCTCACCTCCACACGACGAGGGTGCGGCGAGACCTTGCATTACCGCCTCAACGACCTGCACTTCCAGCAGCGCCCGCCATTCAGCCTCGCCGGCCTGCGCTCCCCGGCGCAAGCTCGAGTCCAGCCTCGCGCTCATCCCCGAGCACACTTCGCACACGCCGGCGGAGGTGGCCGACGCGCCCCTGACATGCGACCACATCGAGTACCTCAAGATGGGGCTCCTGGGCGTCATCCACGCCTTGTACGTCGAGGCGCTCGCCAGACTGCCCCGCGCCGCGCTCCGCCATCTCCTCCGCGGCGTCCTAGTCGCCGGGCAATGCTACGGCCCTATGGACCCCGTGTCCGACATCGCATCATCCATGCCGCCTGGTACAGCGTCATCGCGCCCCCGTTGCGCGCCAGCAGCGAGTCGAACGTGCTCGGCGTGGACGCCCCGCTCCGCCTCGAGGTCCGCTCCCTCGACGGCCTCGTCGCCTCCGTCCGTGCCGCCGCCGGCTTCTCGGAGCACGAGGCCGTCGAGCACCTCTGCACCAACCGCTGCAATATATCTCACATGCTCCGGAGGGTGGCGCCCCAGACACGCGGCCAAGCCTTTTGTGGTGCCAGCGAGACCGCCAAGCACCCCTCGGAGAGCACCACTCGTCGTTCCTCGCATCCTTGGCCTCCGAGGGGCCGGAATTTCTGGACAGCTTGAGCTCCTTCCTGCGCTCCGAAGAAGATAAAGGGCCGCGCCATTTGATCTCCGCTACCAGCATCACAGAGTTGCAGAAAATGCTAGGGAGTTGCGTCAGGTTTTCTGTAGGAGTGTGGCGACTGATTTTCGTGGTGATTTCTGTTTACCTGTTCGATCCATTTTTTTTCCTGGAGGAGGACGAACAACACCGAGACTCCATGGTGATCTTTGTTCACTTCTTCGGTCCTATTTAGTTCCTTTTCCTTGTTCATGTTTTTGGTCTTGCATATGGTGCATTTGGCGATGATTTCTTGCAGAAGAGGAGGCTAGAAATCCATCGTTGATCTATGTTCCCTCTCTTCTGCATCTTTTCTGATTGCTTCTGATCTTCTCTTGTTACTCGATGCTTGTTGTATTGTTGGAGGAGTCTCACGAGTATCCTGTCATCTTCTCCATCCGAATTGGATACTCTTGAACTCTTGATCCTTCCCATCGTTTTATTCTTGAACGATGCAATTTGTTAATGTAACTCATTGTTTGTGCACCTGAGTAATGCAACTTCCTTATTATATAAGCATACCATGAGTTACAAACCTGCCAACCTGCAATAGAAAAATGGCAGCATAGATATGTTTTCCATTCTGTAGTGTGCCAATGTAGTTCTAGGAGTCTAGTATGCCAGTTTAGTTTAGTTGATGATGACTGCTGACTTAATTCACTCATGTTCAAATTGCAACAGTGTGTCTTCTCAATAGTCAGCCATGAGTTATTGAATATGTTTTTGATAATTTGCTCCTTGTCATACACAAAAGGTTTCCATTGTGGTAACTAACTATCTGTAGTCAGCCATGAGTTATTGAATATGTTGGTTTCTTTTTCCTGACTTACCACAGTATCTCTAGTATACACAGAAATTCAGTTCTTCTGTAATTCTTTGATGCTAACGTGCACTGCAACCTTGAGATCTATAAGTTCATCCTTGTTATGAATGAGTAGTTTATATAACCTTTTCAGCAATTCATTTTCGTTCTACTCTCACATTAGAGTGTGCTGACTGCTGACGTTAGTTATTTTGTTGTGTATACTGTTGATGGTAAAGCCTTGATTCTGTTTTGATCTGCATTGTGTTTGTGCACATGAGTAGTTTATATGAACATCAGTTTTCGGTTTGTGCACATGAGTAATGCAACTTCCTGATTATATAAGCATATCATGAGTTACAAACCTGCCAACCTGCAATAGAAAAATCTTATTCAAATAGCGGCATAAATATGTTTTCCATTCTGCAGTGTGCCAGTGTAGTTATAGGTTCTAGTTGAGGATGATTGCTGACTCTTATATATTAGTTCCAGTCTTCAAAATCTGGTGTATTCTAGTGTAGGAAATGATATCCATGCTTTCAAATATGTGGATACCTTCGTTACTTTTCTGCAGTGAGTGTGGCTTACACTCTCTTTATTTTCTCTGATGCAGACTAGGCAATCTTTTGCTATGGGGAAAGCTAAGGGTCGAAAGGGTGGTGGCGCTGTGGGAGGACGGACAATGAAGAAGAACGCTTTCACCGAGTCGCTCCGAAAGACCAAGTTGTTTGAAGATGGGAGGCTTCCGAACCAGTGCCCTTGCCCAAAGGTCACCAGTGCCCACCAGGCGACATCCAGGAGGCACCAGCTCATGCTGCACCGGCTCAAGGCCCGTCAGTTCCACCGCAGGCGAATGTGGCCCCTGCCCATGGGTGATTTTACCTTAGTGATACACCAATATTAGTTATTTGCAAGCTGCCTGGACCCTGCATTTGGGTGATTTATCTTAAATGATACTACACTAGTACTATTAGTTATTTGCAAGCTCCAGCAAGACCCATCAGCTATCATGATGTAGTATACTAGTATGTCAGCGTTGATATCTACCCCCTGTTAGAATTTGGTTGTTCTGCTATGGCTACTTCAGTTAATGAAAGTAGTTAATCTAGATGCATCCCCCATGTTCTGTTTATATTCTGTAGCTCACGGTTGCCCCTTCCCCTAGTACCCTGATAAGATAAGCACTGCCTGGCAATTGTACCGTATGCCTGATCTTGTGTAGGGGAACACTCCCGCCGTTGATTTCTGGAAAGAAAAATGTTCCACTGTTGTCCAGTGGCCAGAGTCGAAAATGAACATCAGCTTTCAGTTTGCTATCGACCACTCCGTATGTCTTATGTTCAGAATTCTAAATCATTTGCCAACACTCGAATTGGAGTCTTGATTGTTCTGCCTCCACATAAGAGGGTTTCAGTCGTTGTAAGTACTGTACCGTCGAACAAACTCGCTTTAGGATGCGTTTAGTTGCTCGCATCGTTTTTTATCCATTTGCATACTTGTTCGAGTTGGGTCTAATTGAGCATAATATGCATATGTTGGCATTGTTTCATCTGCCGTTCCCACTATGAAACAAATGTAGTTGTAGTCTTAGGTCACCTTCTTTTCATTGTTTGTCCATAATTTCCACCTTTAATTAATGCATCAAATCGGATTGCATGATCTTATTTTCCTTGATTAATCAAATTCAAACTAAAACTCCCATGTGTCATTGATAAATGATTAGTAGACAGATACCGATGTGGAGCTCGCTGGTACCGTATCTCTATCAAAAAAAACTTCACTGATTTATATCATACTATGCATTCAACTACTATATCATACTTATCATTAATTTTACAAAACAAATAATTTCATGCACAAACTTATTGTTTGATTATATGCAAACCACTTCTAACTATTATGTGCGATAGCTACGATGTTTATCTACAGTACTGAGTACGCGTAGGCTTTCTAGGTATTTTGCCATATGATTTTTTTGCCGGTTTCCCACAGCATTTTCAGACTCGTAATTGTATGGTATGTAATGACAGTAGCACAAATGTCATAGAGTATTTATGTCTGGTCTGTATTCATTTTCCCCGGGAACCTTTGAATCGGCCGACCACTGCCGGTATTCATGCGTTATCACCATATTTTTGTTGGACATCCTTCCTTCTTATCCATCAAGTTCTCGTCATATTTCTTGCGTGGTTTCTCTCCTACTATCACGATCCAAATTGTCCAGCGAGTCACAAAAATATAGCTCTACCCTATTAGATTCTCCATGTCGAAGCTATTCAGCGAAGGAAAAGGTTCTTATTTAAATTCACAAAAAAGATTGAAAGTACCAAATGGATTGTTTGAAAGTGTACGTATTCATCATGCTTCAAGAACTTGTAAATTTGCATAAAATATGTTTTTTACGATTGATCTTTTAATGCTCTAGAAACAAAATCATGAAAACATTCTTTAAAATATCGCACAAATCTCGTCAATTTTCATGGAAATTTAACATGCACACAGAAAATAAATGTGACTATTTTTCCAGAAGGCCTTTTTTTTGCATGGTAATACGTGTCTCATTTATATCATAAAGAACAAAGTACAAGTCACGTAAGGACCGATATGACAAAACTGATAAGAGAGCAGAACATCTCTGAGCTTGACACCAATGCCCGTCACCTGCCTCCAGCACCACCACAACAGCCACCGAAGAAAAGAATGACGGATCACCTCCTCACCCGAGCTTGACGCGGCTCCATCGCTGATATGCAGCTTTGCGGACCTCCAAGGTGGCTCACCAAAAGTGAAGCCATTGTTGTTGAACGAATCAGACCGGGACAACACCCCGGACACGCCATCGAACTCCAGATCTGGCACCCCACCACGACTAGGACGCCGAAGGAGGACACCATACCTGCCATCCACGAACCACGAACCCAGCACACACTTCATCTTCCAGATGTCGTCGATGCAGACCATAATCTGCACCCGCTCCTGGACTACCTCCCAAGCTCCGCGCTGACATTGAAGCAAACGTCGTCGCAACGGCGGAGCCCGAGGACAAATGTCCACCACGAGGATGCCGCCGCCGTCACGTCATCCTTGCTTGAACAAATTGGTTTCCAAATCCATCCCCAACCATAGGACCGATAGCCTCGTTAGGGAAGGATCCAAAAAAAATCTTTATTCAGCGTCATCATGGTCGTTTTTCAGAAGGCTTGACAGTTGAAAATATACTATTGTTACGGTTTTACCTGGTAGCTCATCCACTTTTTTGACATTTTTTTGCACTAAGAATACTTAGAAGAAAAGACTAATAGAACCTGACTCATAGAAAACTTAATCACGTCATTGGCTCAAAAAAACTTAATCACGTCTGGTACGCTGCAATACTACGCAATGTGGCTCCTTAATTAGATCCTTGTGATGCTCCAGAACTGTTACCACTTGGAGACGCAGCCAAGCCGCGTCAATTGGGACGCGTTTGGTTGGTCGCATTAGGTTGGGCCAGGCCCGCACGGAAAGAATCTGGTCCGTTTGGTTGCCTGGGCCACATGAAAAAGATGGTCCGCACGAACCTCAAAGCAGGCCTCAGCTTGGCTCTGGAGGAACGGCCGAATCGGCCGTTTTTTGCGAGCCGGGCTCGCTCAAGCCACGCGTGGCGAGCGCCTGCACGCCTTGGGACACACGAGAGACGACACGACTGCTCATAACTCCCCATGCCCTCTCCTGTCACCTCCCTCGCCAGTTCACACCCACTCCCTCTCTCTCACCTCACCGCCCGTTTGGTTTCTTCGACGGCCATGCCGCCGTCTCGCCACGCCCCACCCACTCCGGTCATCGCCGGAAGCAATCCCATCCAAGACAGGTGGGTTGTCGGCCTCTTCGCGGCCGGAGTAGATCTGGCGGCGGCACTGCGAGCTCCCTCCCCTTTCTGCACCACACCGCCACCCCGGGCCAATGCAGCGCCGGCGCCGGTCGCTCCTGCTCCACCACCGGAGCCGGTGGTCCTCTCCATCGGATCGAACATCGCGGGGATCCAATACCCGCCGACATCGTCCTTTGCATGCCCCTCTTATGGGGGTATTTTTACCCCCATAAGAGGGTTTTCTCCCCTGTGTCCGGTGCAAGGGGAGGGGAGCTCGAGGCACCGTCGTCCTTGGGAATGGCAGGGTCCTCTGCATCGGCGGTGGCAGCACCCCTCTTCCCACCGTGGTTTCACCACGCCCGGCGTACGCTACACCGCCAATCCCCACTGTAAGCTCTCAAATCCCCCTCTGCTTCTTAGTTAGGGTTCTTAGGGTAGTTCATAGTGTGCTAGATTAGATTATGCCATGTACATTTGACCCGATTCGACTGGATTCGATGATAATCCACTTTTTTGGGGATGAACAAGAGTGCATGCTTAGTTTGTTCATCCCACATGCCTAGATTGTTCATAATTTAGTGGTAGCTTGCATCGTTTTAGTGCCACATTGTTACATTGTACTGCCAAGTTGATAGTTTGTAGTGCCACATTGTGTGTTCTTGATGCTACTAATACTCCCTCCGTCTAGGTGTGTAAGTCTGTTGGGGAACGTAGTAATTTCAAAAAAAATTCCTACGCACACACAAGATCATGGTGATGCATAGCAACGAGAGGAGGAGTGTATCTTCATACCCTTGAAGATCGCCAAGCGGAAGTGTTTATCAACGCGGTTGATGTAGTCGTACGTCTTCACGATCCGACCGATCCAAGTACCGAACGCACGGCACCTCCGAGCTCTACACACGTTCAGCTCGATGACGTCCTCGCCTTCTCGATCCAGCAAGACGGGCGAAGTAGTAGATGAGTTCCGGCAGCACGACGGCGTGGTGATGGTGTTGGTGAAGAACAATCTCCGCAGGGCTTCGCCTAAGCATTACGGAAACTATGACGGAGGATAAACTAGAGAGGACGGGGTTGCCGGCACATGGCTTGGTGTTTCTTGATGTGTCTTTGGTGCTAGCCCTGCCCCTCTATTTATATGTTGAGCCTTGGGGTCGAAACTTGGAGTAAAAGCCTCCACAAAGTCGGTTTAACCCGAAAGGCAAGAGTCCTTCTCGGACTCCAGGGCCAGACGCCAGGGTTCCCGGCGTCTGGACCCAGACGCCAGGGACCCTAGCGTCTGGCCCCTGGACTCCGCAAAACTTCCTTTTGCGCTTTCCAAAAACCTTGTGGGCTTTCCCCTTTGGCCCAAATAACGTGTTCTGGTTCCCAAACATTTCGGGAAACATCCGGAACCCCTTCCGGTGAATTCCGGAACTCTTCCAGAGATCAAACACTATTATCCCATATATCAAACTTTATCTCCGGACCATTCCAGAGTTCCTCGTCATGTCCATGATCTTATTCGTGACTCCGAACAACATTCGGTTACCAACATACATAACTCATATAATACTATATCGTCAATGAAACGTTAAGCATGCGGACCCTACAGGTTCGAGAACTATGTAGACATGACCTAGAACTTGTTTCCGGTCAATAACCAATAGCGGGACCTGGATGCCCATATTGGCTCCCACATATTCTACGAAGATCTTTATCGGTCAAACCGCATAACAACATACGTTGTTCCCTTTGTCATCGGTATGTTACTTGCCCGAGATTTGATCGTCGGTATCCAATACCTAGTTCAATCTCGTTACCGGCAAGTCTCTTTACTCGTTACGTAATACATCATTCCGTAACTAACTCATTAGCTACATTGCTTGCAAGGCTTATAGTGATGTGCATTACCGAGAGGGCCCAGAGATACCTCTCCGACAATCGGAGTGACAAAACCTAATCTCGAAATACGCCAACTCAACATGTACCTTCGGAGACACCTGTAGTACTCCTTTATAATCACCCAGTTACATTGTGACATTTGGTAGTACCCAAAGTGTTCCTCCGGTAAACGGGAGTTGCATAATTCTCATAGTTACAGGAACATGTATAAGTCATGAAGAAAGCAATAGCAATATACTAAACGATCAAGTGCTTGGCTAACGGAATGGGTCATGTCAATCACATCATTCTCCTAATGATGTGATCCCATTAATCAAATGACAACACATGTCTATGGTTAGGAAACATAACCATCTTTGATTAATGAGCTAGTCAAGTAGAGGCATACTAGTGACTATATGTTTGTCTATGTATTCACACATGTATCATGTTTCCGGTTAATACAATTCTAGCATGAATAATAAACATTACATAGTAATGATTCTAACACCCATGGAGTCTTGGTGCTGATCATATTTTGCTCGTGAGAGTGGCTTAGTCAACGGGTCTGCAACATTCAGATCCGTATGTATCTTGCAAATCTCTATGTCTCCCACTTGGACTTGGTCCCGAATGGAATTGAAGCGTCTCCTGATGTGCTTGGTCCTCTTGTGAAATATGGATTCCTTTGCCAAGGCAATTGCACCAGTATTGTCACAGAAGATTTTCATTGGTCCCGATGCACTAGGTATGACACCTAGATCGGAAATGAACTCCTTCATCCAGACTCCTTCATTTGCTGCTTCCGAAGCAGCTATGTACTCCGCTTCACATGTAGATCCCGCCATGACGCTTTGTTTAGAACTGCACCAACTTACAACTCCACCGTTTAATAAAAACACGTATCCGGTTTGCGATTTAGAATCGTCCGGATCAGTGTCAAAGCTTGCATCGACGTAACCATTTATGACTAGCTCTTTGTCACCTCCATATACGAGAAACATATCCGTAGTCCTTTTCAGGTATTTCAGGATGTTCTTGACCGCTGTCCAGTGATCCACTCCTGGATTACTTTGGTACCTTCCTGCAAAGCTTATTGCTAAGCATATGTCAGGTCTGGTACATAGCATTGCATACATGATAGAGCCTATGGCTGAAGCATAGGGAACATCTTTCATTTTCTCTCTATCTTCTGCTGTGGTCGGGCATTGAGTTTGACTCAACTTCACACCTTGTAGTACGGGCAAGAACCCTTTCTTTGCCTGATCCATTTTGAACTTTTTCAAAATTTTATCAAGGTATGTGCTTTGTGAAAGTCCTATCAAGCATCTTGATCTATCTCTATAGATCTTGATGCCCAATATGTAAGCAGCTTCACCAAGGTCTTTCATTGAAAAACTTTTATTCAAGTATCCCTTTATGCTATCCAGAAATTCTATATCATTTCCAATTAATAATATGTCATCTACATATAATATCAGAAATGCTACAGAGCTCCCACTCACTTTCTTGTAAATACAGGCTTCTCCAAAAGTCTGTATAAAACCATATGCTTTGATCACACTATCAAAGCGTTTATTCCAACTCCGAGATGCTTGCACCAGTCCATAAATGGAATGCTGGAGCTTGCACACTTTGTTAGCACCTTTTGGATCAACAAAACCTTCTGGCTGCATCATATACAACTCTTCTTCTAGAAATCCATTCAAGAATGCAGTTTTGACATCCATTTGCCAAATTTCATAATCATGAAATGCAGCAATAGCTAACATGATTCGGACAGACTTAAGCATTGCTACGGGTGAGAAAGTCTCATCGTAGTCAACTCCTTGAACTTGTCGGAAACCTTTCGCAATAAGTCGAGCTTTATAGACAGTTACATTACCATCAGCGTCAGTCTTCTTCTTAAAGATCCATTTATTCTCAATTGCTTGCCGATCATCGGGCAAGTCAACCAAAGTCCATACTTTGTTTTCATACATGGATCCCATCTCAGATTTCATGGCCTCTAGCCATTTTGTGGAATCTGGGCTCATCATCGCTTCCTCATAGTTCGTAGGTTCATCATGGTCAAGCAACATGACTTCCAGAATTGGATTACCGTACCACTCTGGTGCAGATCTTACTCTCGTAGACCTACGAGGTTCAGTAGAAACTTGATCTGAAGTTTCATGATCAATAGCATTGGCTTCCTCACTAATTGGTGTAGTTGTCACAGGAACTGGTTCTTGTGATGAACTACTTTCCAATAAGGGAGTAGATACAGTTATCTCATCAAGTTCTACTTTCCTCCCACTCATTTCTTTCGAGAAAAACTCCTTCTCTAGAAAGGATCCGATTTTAGCAACGAAAATCTTGCCCTCAGATCTGTGATAGAAGGTGTACCCAATAGTCTCTTTTGGGTATCCTATGAAGACACATTTCTCGATTTGGGTTCAAGCTTATCTGGTTGAAGTTTCTTCACATAAGCATCACAGCCCCAAACTTTAAGAAACGACAACTTTGGTTTCTTGCCAAACCACAGTTCATAAGGCGTCGTCTCAACGGATTTTGATGGTGCCCTATTTAACGTGAATGCGGCTGTCTCTAAAGCATAACCCCAAAACGATAGCGGTAAATTAGTAAGAGACATCATAGATCGCACCATATCTAGTAAAGTACGATTACGACGTTCGGACACACCATTTCGTTGTGGTGTTCCGGGTGGCGTGAGTTGTGAAACTATTCCGCATTGTTTCAAGTGTAGACCAAACTCGTAACTCAAATATTCTCCTCCACGATCAGATCGTAGAAATTTTATTTTCTTGTTATGATGATTTTCCACTTCACTCTGAAATTCTTTGAACTTTTCAAATGTTTCAGACTTGTGTTTCATCAAGTAGATATACCCATATCTGCTCAAATCATCTGTGAAGGTGAGAAAATAACGATACCCGCCGCGAGCCTCAACATTCATTGGACCACAAACATCAGTATGTATGATTTCCAACAAATCAGTTGCTCGCTCCATAGTTCCGGAGAACGGCGTTTTAGTCATCTTGCCCATGAGGCACGGTTCGCAAGTACCAAGTGATTCATAATCAAGTGATTCCAAAAGCCCATCAGTATGGAGTTTCTTCATGCGCTTTACACCGATATGACCTAAACGGCAGTGCCACAAATAAGTTGCACTATCGTTATCAACTCTGCATCTTTTGGTTTCAACACTATGAATATGTGTATCACTACTATCGAGATTCAATAAAAATAGACCACTTTTCAAGGGTGCATGACCATAAAAGATATTACTCATATAAATAGAACAACCATTATTCTCTGATTTAAATGAATAACCGTCTCGCATCAAACAAGATCCAGATATAATGTTCATGCTCAACGCTGGCACCAAATAACAATTATTTAGGTCTAAAACTAATCCCGATGGTAGATGTAGAGGTAGCGTGCCGACCGCGATCACATCGACTTTGGAACCATTTCCCACGCGCATCGTCACCTCGTCCTTAGCCAATCTTCGCTTAATTCGTAGTCCCTGTTTCGAGTTGCAAATATTAGCAATAGAACCAGTATCAAATACCCAGGTGCTACTGCGAGCATTAGTAAGGTACACATCAATAACATGTATATCACATATACCTTTGTTCACTTTGCCATCCTTCTTATCCGCCAAATACTTGGGCAGTTCCGCTTCCAGTGTCCAGTCTGCTTGCAGTAGAAGCACTCAGTTTCAGGTTTAGGTCCAGACTTGGGTTTCTTCTCTTGAGCAGCAACTTGCTTGCTGTTCTTTTTGAAGTTCCCCTTCTTCTTCCCTTTGCCCTTTTTCTTGAAACTGGTGGTCTTGTTAACCATCAACACTTGATGCTCCTTTTTGATTTCTACCTCCGCGGCTTTTAGCATTGCGAAGAGCTCGGGAATAGTCTTGTTCATCCCTTGCATATTATAGTTCATCACGAAGCTCTTGTAGCTTGGTGGCAGTGATTGAAGAATTCTGTCAATGACACTATCATCAGGAAGATTAACTCCCAGTTGAATCAAGTGATTATTATACCCAGACATTTTGAGTATATGTTCACTGACAGAACTATTCTCCTCCATCTTGCAGCTATAGAACTTATTGGAGACTTCATATCTCTCAATCCGGGCATTTGCTTGAAATATTAACTTCAACTCCTGGAACATCTCATATGCTCCATGACGTTCAAAACGTCGTTGAAGACCCGGTTCCAAGCCGTAAAGCATGGCACACTGAACTATTGAGTAGTCATCAGCTTTGCTCTGCCAGACATTCTTAACATCGTTAGTTGCATCAGCAGCAGGCCTGGCACCCAGCGGTGCAGCAATGAGGATAATCCTCAGGTTACGGACCCAGTCCGTGTAATTGCTACCATCATCTTTCAACTTTGCTTTCTCAAGGAACGCATTAAAATTCAACGGAACAACAGCACGAGCCATCTATCTACAAACAAACATAGACAAGCAAGATACTATCAGGTACTAAGTTCATGATAAATTTAAGTTCAATTAATCATATTACTTAAGAACTCCCACTTAGACAGACATCTCTCTAGTCATCTAAGTGATCACGTGATCCAAATCAACTAAACCATGTCCGATCATCACGTGAGATGGAGTAGTTTCAATGGTGAACATCACTATGTTGATCATATCTACTATATGATTCACGTTCGACCTTTCGGTCTCCGTGTTCCGAGGCCATATCTGTATATGCTAGGCTCGTCAAGTATGACCTGAGTATTCCGCGTGTGCAACTGTTTTGCACCCGTTGTATTTGAACGTAGAGCCTATCACACCCGATCATCACGTGGTGTCTCAGCACGAAGAACTTTCGCAACGGTGCATACTCAGGGAGAACACTTCTTGATTATTAGTGAGAGATCATCTTAAAATGCTACCATCAATCAAAGCAAGATAAGATGCATAAAGGATAAACATCACATGCAATCAATATAAGTGATATGATATGGCCATCATCATCTTGTGCTTGTGATCTCCATCTTCGAAGCACCGTCGTGATCACCATCGTCACCGGCGCGACACCTTGATCTCCATCGTAGCATCGTTGTCGTTACGCCATCTATTGCTTCTACGACTATCGCTACCGCTTAGAGATAAAGTAAAGCAATTACAGGGCGTTTGCATTTCATACAATAAAGCGACAACCATATGGCTCCAGCCAGTTGCCGATAACTTCGATTACAAAACATGATCATCTCATACAATAAAATATAGCATCACGTCTTGACCATATCACATCACAACATGCCCTGCAAAAACAAGTTAGACGTCCTGTACTTTGTTGTTGCAAATTTTACGTGGCTGCTACGGGCTTAGCAAGAACCGTTCTTACCTACGCATCAAAACCACAACGATAGTTCATCAAGTTAATGTTGTTTTAACCTTCGCAAGGACCGGGCGTAGCCACACTCGATTCAGCTAAAGTGAGAGAGACAGACACCCACCAGTCACCTTTAAGCACGAGTGCTCGTAACGGTGAAACCAGTCTCGCGTAAGCGTACGCGTAATGTCGGTCCGGGCTGCTTCATCTCACAATACCGCTGAGCCAAAGTATGACATGCTGGTAAGCAGTATGACTTGTATCGCCCACAACTCACTTGTGTTCTACTCGTGCATATGACATCTACGCATAAAACCTAGGCTCGGATGCCACTATTGGGGAACGTAGTAATTTCAAAAAAAATTCCTACGCACACACAAGATCATGGTGATGCATAGCAACGAGAGGAGGAGTGTATCTTCATACCCTTGAAGATCGCCAAGCGGAAGCATTTATCAACGCGGTTGATGTAGTCGTATGTCTTCACGATCCGACCGATGCAAGTACCGAACGCACGGCACCTCCGAGCTCTGCACACGTTCAGCTCGATGACGTCCTCGCCTTCTCGATCCAGCAAGACGGGCGAAGTAGTAGATGAGTTCCGGCAGCACGACGGCGTGGTGACGGTGTTGGTGAAGAACAATCTCCGCAGGGCTTCGCCTAAGCACTATGGAAACTATGACGGAGGATAAACTAGAGGGGACAGGGTTGCCGGCACACGGCTTGGTGTTTCTTGATGTGTCTTTGGTGCTAGCCCTGCCCCTCTATTTATATGTTGAGCCTTGGGGTCGAAACTTGGAGTAAAAGCCTCCACAAAGTCGGTTTCACCCGAAAGGCAAGAGTCCTTCTCGGACTCCAGGGCCAGACGCCAGGGTTCCCGGCGTCTGGACCCAGACGCCAGGGACCCTGGCGTCTGGCCCCTGGACTCCGCAAAACTTCCTTTTGCGCTTTCCAAAAACCTTGTGGGCTTTCCCCTTTGGCCCAAATAACGTGTTCTCGTTCCCAAACATTTCGGGAAACATCCGAAACCCCTTCCGGTGAATTCCGGAACTCTTCCGGAGATCAAACACTATTATCCCATATATCAAACTTTATCTCCGGACCATTCCGGAGTTCCTCGTCATGTCCATGATCTTATTCGTGACTCCGAACAACATTCGGTTACCAACATACATAACTCATATAATACTATATCGTCAACGAAACGTTAAGCGTGCGGACCCTACGGGTTCGAGAACTATGTAGACATGACCTAGAACTTGTTTCCGGTCAATAACCAATAGCGGGACCTGGATGCCCATATTGGCTCCCACATATTCTACGAAGATCTTTATCGGTCAAACCGCATAACAACATACGTTGTTCCCTTTGTCATCGGTATGTTACTTGCCCGAGATTTGGTCGTCGGTATCCAATACCTAGTTCAATCTCGTTACCGGCAAGTCTCTTTACTCATTACGTAATACATCATTCCGTAACTAACTCATTAGCTACATTGCTTTCAAGGCTTATAGTGATGTGCATTACCGAGAGGGCCCAGAGATACCTCTCCGACAATCGGACTGACAAAACCTAATCTCGAAATACGCCAACTCAACATGTACCTTCGGAGACACCTGTAGTACTCCTTTATAATCACCCAGTTACGTTGTGAAGTTTGGTAGTACCCAAAGTGTTCCTCCGGTAAACGGGAGTTGCATAATTCTCATAGTTACAGGAACATGTATAAGTCATGAAGAAAGCAATAGCAATATACTAAACGATCAAGTGCTAGGCTAATGGAATGGGTCATGTCAATCACATCATTCTCCTAATGATGTGATCCCATTAATCAAATGACAACACATGTCTATGGTTAGGAAACATAACCATCTTTGATTAATGAGCTAGTCAAGTAGAGGCATACTAGTGACTATATGTTTGTCTATGTATTCACACATGTATCATGTTTCCGGTTAATACAATTCTAGCATGAATAATAAACATTTATCATGATATGAGGAAATAAATAATAACTTTATTATTGCCTCTAGGGCATATTTCCTTCAAAGTCACCTTACGAAAAACAAATAATCACAAAACACTTAGGCACGGTACATTAACTCCCTACTTGTTTCTTGTTTCGTGGCATATCAACCAATAAGAGATGTGGGTCGTGCATGCTTTCAATGATTTGAGACTACCAAACACGACATGCAGTTGTTAATTCATTGCGTGCAATGCTATTAACTAGCAAAAAACAATAAGTTCTCTTGTTTTCCCCTCCGCCTTGGTCGCGATGCACAACCTAAGATGACTTATACACCTAGACGGAGGGAGTAGTGTATATGCTATTGTTGTTAGTTCTTACTGATGTTGTTCATGCTACTGTTGTTGATGCTACTCTTGTTTCTGCTGTTGTTATGTTGCTCTTGTTGCTAGGGTACGTGAGTGCATGTGGCATGCAAGTAGGACATACCTTAATGCCAAAAATAGTAGGTGCATGTAGGACATGTGAGCGGTTGCTTCATCTGATCAGTGTTAGCACTGATAACGGTAACCAGTGGTCAGAGTAGCACTTATAATGTGTTAGTACTTAGTAGTGATCATTGTAAGTTGTGTTCAGTGAGCATACATCATGTTATACTTGTGAGCTTTGATCATGTGTCATATGTGTTGCTACCTGATGGTCATCTTGCTGACCAGATAATGAAGATGGAGTGGGAGAGAGCCAGCGGTGGCGCGTAGGTCGTCGCTGGTGCAAAGGGGGCGGAGGACCTCATCCCCACCAACTGGTGGCTGAAGAGGGTGGTCCTCCCTAGCATGGTGGGGTTCATGAGGATGCCGTTGGGCACTGTCAGGAGGCCGAGAACGGGGCGCGAAGAGGGTGCACGGGAACCTATGAGGTTCTACACGCAGATCGCTGACCAGGAGGATATCGCCATGCTCATCATCTCGCGTAAGTTCAGGCCCGTGATGAAGCAATGACTGGTTAGCGTCCCTCCTCGTGTCGTCAGCCTCTCCGCCAACAAGTGGTGCAAGTTTTGGGTGTAGGTCCACATGTTCAATGGGCACATGGTGCTGGGGCACGGCTGGAAGTACTTCTGCGGCCGGCACAAGATCGTCCCTGGCGACCTTGTCATCTTCAAGCTCTCCGGCCTGGGGCTCAAGGTTCAGATCTACAATGCCAACAATTCCAACATCTGCACTGTCCGGTGCAGGAGGCACAGTGCATCGGCGATAGCACTTAGACCCTCCAGTTTGTCTGTCTAGTCTGAACCATGCATAGTACTTTGAACCATGCATAATACTCTGAACTTAAGTAGTGTAGGTCTGAACTGAAGCCCAGTCATCTCTTTTGCTGTCAACATGTCCATATTTTGCCCAGGGAGCGGCACCCTGGGGTCCAGCAGGGCAGTTTTAAACTTATGCCTAGTAGCTTATGATCTGCTTGTTCTTGTTGTTTTTCTGCTGATGTTGACCATAGTGTGTTGTGTGTGTTGTGTGTGTTGTGTGCTATCAAATGGGTGGTAACTCGGCCACATTTGTAAGGTGTAAGGGCATATTTTACCCCATGTAGTTTTGGTGGTTGATGACAATGCTTTTGGGGACTAATCGTGTGCTTTGAGCATTTCAGATGTTTAGGCACAAGACATTTTGTTGCCCCTCGGAGCCTAGTGAAGACGACATTTCTCTACGTTTATTTTTCGGTGGATTTGAGTCGTAGGAAAGCCATACTATTAAGAGGGGGTCCGCTTTGGAAAGGTTAGGGTGGAATCATCACGTACACGTCTGTTCCTTTGCACCACCTTTCCTTTGCATCTTTGGAGCACCGGCCGTTTATCCGTCTCTTTGCAAAATGAAGGCCTCCTAGTGTTATTGAGCTATGGCATGTGGTAGTACTGCTCAAGGGAGCAGTAGTACCGCAGAGGCCCATGGTAGTACCGGCCGGCCGTGCGGTAGTACCGCAGGTCCTTGCGGTAGTACCGCTCCGCGGGCGCGGTAGTACCATGGCCTCTGGCCCAGCACAGCAACACGAGCAGAAGTAGGGGCGGATGTAATTTTTTACATCCGCGCCCTATGTGGTAGTACCGCCCCCTGTATGCGGTAGTACCGTGTCGGATTTTTGCACAGATCGAAACTCAGCGGAAGTAGCCACGGATGTATTTTTCTTTGTTCGTGCCTTCCCAGCCTAGACCAACCCTGCCTTGCGATAGTACCGCAAGGGCAAGCAGTAGTACCGCTTCGGCGGTTCTACCGCTCCTTGCTTCAACGTAATGGGACTGCTCTGGCTCCTACCGTGCAAGCGGTAGTATCGCGGTGCCGCACGGTAGTACCGCATGTCTGGTGCGGTAGTACCACATGTTGCGGGCTAGATAAGTGGATAACGGTTGGATTTGTCCCTTCACTATAAAAGGGGAGTCTTCTTCTCTGAGTTGACTACCTCTTCCATCCCTAAGCTCCATTGTTGCTCTAAGCTCCATTTTCGCCCGATCTCTCTCCCTAGCCAATCAAACTTGTTGATTCTCTAGGGATTGGTTGAGAAGGCCTCGATCTACACTGCCACCAAGAGAAATTTAATTCCCCCCACTAATCCCTCGTGGATCTTATTACTCTTGGGTGTTTGAGCACCCTAGACAGTTGAGGTCACCGCGGAGCCATAGTCCATTGTGGTGAAGCTTCATGGTGTTGTTGGGAGCCTCCAATTAAGTCGTGGAGATTGCCCCAATCTTGTTTGTAAAGGTTCGAACGCCGCCTCCAAGGGAACCAATAGTTGAATCACGACATCTCGCATTATGTGAGGGCATGAGGAGAATATGGTGGCCCCAGTGGCTTCTTGGGGAGCATTGTGCCTCCACACCGCTCCAACAGAGACGTACTTCCCCTTAAAGGGAAGGAACTTCAGTAACACATCCTCGTCTCCATCGGTTCCACTTTTGGTTATCTCTCACCTTTACTTGTGCAAGCTATATTGTGTTATATCCCTTGCTTGTGTGCTTGTTGTTGTTGCATCATATAGGTTGCTCACCTAGTTGCATATCTAGACAACCTACTTTGATGCAAAGTTTAATTCGGTAAAGAAAAGCTAAATTTGTTAGTTGCCTATTCACCCCCCCTCTAGTCAACTATATTGATCCTTTCAATTGGTATCAGAGCCTCGTCTCTTTTTAAGGACTTTACCGTCCTAAGAGTATGGTTGACACCATAGACGGTAAGGAGGAGCACCCCGGTTTGAATCCATCTTTGTCTACGGCCGATGGGGGATCCCCGGTCTCACGTGAGGAATTCAATGTGGCTTTGGACACATTGAAAACCTCCATGATGACCGAGGTCAAAGGCATGTTCAAGGAGTTTCTTGATGGTCTTAAGTTATCCACTGCACCGTTGGAAGTGGTCGCTCCCACTAACAAGGTGGCGGATGCTAACTCCGATAAGGGGGAAGCTTCTAGTGATAAAGTTCCTTTATCTAGTGGTAGAAATGGTAGCGACATCTTTGCCCATGTTGAACCTCCACTTACTTATGGAGGACCGGTTCCCTCCACTCGTTTGAATCATGTTGGTCCTCCTCCTAAGATTGTGAAAAATGAGGATTTTGACTCTTGGGTCTATCGCTTTAAATGTCATTTAAATCATGTTAAAACTAATATTTGGAGAATCATTGAGCAAGGTTTCTATCCGCATGACCCAAGCAACTTCACCCCTAAAGAAGCCGCAGACCATCAATTCAACAAGAATGCTCTCTTCATCATCCAAGATGCAATTCCATCCGAAGATATTGCGCATCTTCGACCTTTCACCATGGCCAAGGAAGCATGCCACCATGTTGTTTCCATTTACAAGGGAAGCGCAAGCATTCAACACTCCAACTATGAAGTGGTGCAAGATGAAGACGATGAGTTTGCAATGAATGAAGATGAAGAACCTTGTGAGCTTTACTAGAGATTAACCACTCTCGCAGTCTCACTCCGAGATCATGGGAGCAAGGACACGGATGACAATTGGATCAAGCGCAAGTTCCTCAAGGACATGATGCCTTACCACAAGGCCATGCCCTCCGTCATCCATCAAATGCCGGACTTCCACACCTTGTCCTCAAGTGAAGTGTTGGATGAGTTTGTGGCAATGAGGATCTTGGACAAGACCGCCAACAATGCGGTGTTGCGTTCTCAAAGAGCAAAAAGAAGCCCAACCTTGCCTTGAAGGCCAAGGCTAGTGTGGAAGAAGAGGATGAAGAGGAAGATGAGGAGAGCAACCCCGAAGATACGAAATATGATTACCAAGAGCACATGGCTCTCACTTCAAGGAAATTTTGGAGGAAGAAGAACTCAAGGCCCAATTTCAACAAGAACAACTCAAGTGGCATCAAGGGCTAGCAATGCGTGAGGACATGTTACAATTGTGGCAATGTGAGCCACTTTGTTGCGGAGTGCCCTTACGAGAAGCGGGAAGACAATGGTGGCAAGCTCATCCGAAAATACAAAGCCAAGTCCTTCCCCAACAAGAACAACTTCACCAAGAAGACTTCGACCAAAGGGTTGGTGGCACAAGAAGAGTACAATGAGGATGATGAAGATGGTGAAGCCATGGCCATGGCCTCCATTGCCATTGCCACAACTCCACGGGTGTCCCTCTTCGATTCACCCAACGAGAATATCACCGTGATGACCCACAATTATAGGGGATCTATCGTAGTCCTTTCGATAAGTAAGAGTGTTGAACCCAACGAGGAGCAGAAGGAAATGACAAGCAGTTTTCAGTAAGGTATTCTCTACAAGCACTAAAATTATCGGTAACAGATAGGTTTGTGATAAGGTAATTTTTAACGGGTAACAAGCAAAAAAAGTAAATAAGGTGCAGCAAGGTGGCCCAATCCTTTTTGTAGCAAAGGACAAGCCTGGACAAATTCTTATATAAAGGAAAACGCTTCCGAGGACACATGGGAATTATCGTCAAGCTAATTTTCATCACGCTCATATGATTCGCGTTAGTTACTTTGATAATTTGATATGTGGGTGGACCGGTGCTTAGGTGTTTCCCTTCCTTGGACAAGCATCCCACTAATGATTAACTACTCTCGCAAGCATCTGCAACTGCGAAATAAGAATTAAGGTCAACCTAACCATAGCATGAAACATATGGATCCAAATCAGCCCCTTACGAAGCAACGCATAAACTAGGGTTTGAGCTTCTATCACTCTAGCAACCCATCATCTACTTATTACTTCCCAATTCCTTCCCCTAGGCCCAAATAATGGTGAAGTGTCATGTAGTCGACATTCACATAACACCACTAGAGGAAAGACAACATACATCTCATCAAAATATTGAACAAATACCGAATTCAGATGACTACTTATAGCAAGACTTCTCCCATGTCCTCGGGAACAAACGTAACTACTCACAAATCATATTCATGTTCATAATAAGAGGGGTATTAATATGAACTAAGGATCTGCACATATAATATTCCACCGAATAAACCAACTAGCATCAACTACAAGGAGTAATCAACACTACTAGCAACCCACAGGTACCAATATGAGGTTTTGAGACAAATATCGGATACAAGAGATGAACTAGGGTTCGAGATGACATGGTGGTGGTGAAGAGGTTGATGAAGATTGACCCCCTCCCGATGAGAGGATCGATGGTGATGACGATGGTGACGATTTCCCCCTCCCGGAGGGATGTTTCCCCGGTGGAACAGCTCCACCGGAGCCCTAGATTGGTTCCGCCCTCGAGACGGCGGCGCTTCGTCCCAAAAGCTTCCTTCCGATTTTTTCCAGGGCGAAAGACTTCATATAGCAAAAGATGGGCACCGGAGGCCTGCCAGGGGGCCCACGAGATAGGGGGCGTGCCTAGGGGGGTAGGGTGTAACATCCCAAATTTTCAAATTTGGTGTGTTAATAGGATCATTCTTTTTCACCGTGATTTCTATGCCTATTTGAAATTTTTCTGATTGTTCAAATCATTATTGCAACTAAAGGCAATTTATTGGAGTGGAGATAACATGACTTCTCCCCTATTTTAAAAATGTTCATAATGTCCAAAATATTATTTACTGTTCATTTGATATGTTCTGGTATTTTTCATAATCTCCAAAATATTTTATTTGAGTGTTTTATTGCTGTTTGTGTGGCCTATTGCATACAAATGAATTTCCAAAATTTCATTATAAGTGGAACTAGTGTTCCTGTAATTTATTTAGTAGTATATTTTTAATGAGTATTTATATATTTTTGTTTAGGTTTTATTTTGTGTTGTTATTTTAGTTATTTAGTTTATGTAGCTTTGGTTTATTAAAAACAAAGAAACCGCCCGCACTGTGCAGTCGGGCTGCACAGCGGCCTAGCCGACACCTTGCCCGCGCGCGTAGCAGCTAGGCAGGCTGGCCCATTTTTGCACAGCCACAACCCACCTCACAAGCCTCTTCTTTTTCTAGGAACAAACCAACTCTGGCGAATGACATGAACATCGGGAAGACTTTGAATGCTCCAAAAAACAATGATGGGCGTGTGGCGGGCCTCCTAGCAGGGTCGCGCTAAGCACAATGAGTCTCCTTTCTTGGAACTGTCACGGAGCTGGCAATCCCGTGACAGTTCGAGAGCTTCGTGATCTCACGAGGCAGTTTGCCCCCTCTGTACTATCCGTTTTAGAAACCCAAATAGAGGGATCAAGAGTTGAGAGTATGGCTAATACGTTAGGTTTCAACAAAAGTTTTGCTGTAAACAGTTCTGGTAGAAGTGGAGGTCTTGGAATTTTTTGGAACGATGAAATAAATATTCAGGTTGTTGGTTACTCGGAGTACCATATTGATGTTTTGATTGATGGACTTGTGGAATCTCAAATCAGAGTAACCTTTGTGTATGGAGAGGCCCAAGTGCCAGAAAGATATAAAACGTGGAACTTGCTGAAAAGCTTAGTGGGATCCCAACAGCAACCATGGGCGATGCTAGGGGATTTTAATGAAGTTCTGCATGGTCATGAACATGATGGGGTTGGACCACGCAGCCAAGCCTAGATGGATGGGTTTAGAGATGTGGTTGATGTGTGCGGGCTAACTAACATTGGATATGTGGGAACAAGCTGGACATTTGAGAAAAAAAGCTACAGGGGGGTCATATACTAGGGTCAGGCTGGATAGATGCTTGGTTAATCCAGCTTGGTCCCTAAGTTACCCAACATCAATTTTGGAACATAAATCAGCGGCAAGCTCCGATCACGTTCCGATTCTTCTGTGCATACGTGATTTGCATGCATGCAGGCTGGGTCCCAGGTCCTTTAAATACGAATTAATGTGGGAAAGGGAGCAGTCACTTTTTGAGGTTGTTGGGGCTGGATGGCACAGCAGACCTGCGGCCTCGGTGGTAGAGCTACACGGAAAACTAGGCGCGCTGGGGAGCAATCTATCTGCTTGGGATCAGAGCGAATTTGGCAGCGTTCGGGATGAGATCAAACAATTAAAAAACAAACTGGAGATGTTGCGCGCGGTTCCAAGAAGATTGGGACCTAATCATGAGGAAATTAAAGTCCGTGACAGGCTGGTCGAACTCTTCCATCGAGAAGAGATTCTCTGGCGCCAGAGAGCGAGGCTGGATTGGCTGAGACATGGAGATAAAAACACATTCTTTTTTCATCTTAGGGCGAGTAGAAGAAGGCGGAAAAATCAAATTAAATCTCTGCAAATGCCGGATGGCCAACTTACAGAAGACAGAGGGGAGATGGAAACCCACGCTACAGCCTTCTATCAGAATCTATACATGTCTGAGGGAGTCAACAATATGGATCATGTGATCAACACAGTACCCCTTCGCGTCACAGACGCCATGAACGCGGTTCTCGATGCTCCATACAAGCAAGATGAAATTAAACAAGCACTGTTCCAGATGTTTCCCACCAAGGCACCTGGTCCTGATGGCTATCCAGCACATTTTTTCCAACGCCATTGGGACGTGTGCGGGGCTGAAGTCACTAACATTGTGATCAAGATAGTTGAGGGTAGGGAATTAGCTGCATGCATTAACAACACCATCCTAGTCTTGATCCCTAAGGTGAAAAATCCCACACTCCTCTCTCAGTTTCGCCCTATCAGTTTGTGTAACGTTTTGTATAAGATTGCTTCCAAAGTCATATCCAACAGACTCAAGGTGGTATTGCCAGATATCATTTCAGAAGAACAATCGGCTTTTGTACCAGGGAGACTGATTACTAACAATGTCATCACAGCGTATGAATGCTTGCACTTCATGAAGCGGAACAAAGCCAAAAAACATCAATCCTGTGCCTTGAAGCTAGATATGATGAAAGCATATGACATGGTCGAATGGGCCTACCTTCGTGCAATAATGCTAAAAATAGGTTTCACAAAAGGTGGGTGGACATAGTTATGAGCCTAGTGACATTTGTAAAGTTCTTAGTTATGTTCAATGGAAGGAAGCTGGAAGAGTTTCAGCCCTCAAGAGGGATCCGACAGGGGGACCCGATATCTCCATACTTGTTATTGATAGCAGCAGAGGGCCTTTCGTGCCTCCTCAAATCAAAAAGTGAGTCATCAAACCTGAGTGGGTTACAAGTGGCGTCTACGGCACCATGAGTTAATCACCTCTTACTCGCTGATGACAGCCTGCTGTTTTTTAAGGCGAATAGTATGGGAGCTAATGAGGTAAACCATTTGCTGGAGACCTAGTGTCAAGCAACGGGCCAACGTATAAACTATGCCAAATCATCTATTTTCTTCAGTAAAGGGGTCCCGGAGAGTGTGCGGCAAGAGATCAAAGAACTGTTGGATGTCCCTAATGAAACACTAAATAAGAAATATCTAGGTATGCCTTCTGATGTTGGTAGCTCAAAAAATGGCTCTTTTAAATTTTTGAAAGACCGTTTGTGGAGTAAAATTCAGGGTTGGATTGAGATGACATTGTCCATGGCTGGGAAGGAAGTGCTGGAAAAATCCGTTGCTCAAGCTATACCGGTATATTCCATGTCTTGTTTTAAACTACCCAGAGGCATGTGTGAGCATCTGAATATGTTAATCAGAAAGTTTTGGTGGGGAAGCAAGGAAGGCAAGCGCAAGCCCCATTGGGTGTCCTGGGAGGCAATGACCCAACCAAAAAGTATGGGAGGTTTGGGCTTCAAGGATTTTGAGCTTTTCAATATGGCTATGTTAGCTAAACAAGCCTCACGATTGTTATAGTCCCCTGATTCCTTAAGTGCAAGACTACTCAAGAGTATTTACTTTCCAAATACCACAATCCTGCAGGCCACTTTGGGTAGCCACCCTAGCCAAATCTGGAGGGCCATCTTGGAGGGAAAGGATGTTCTCAAACAGGGTATTATCAAGCGGATTGGTAATGGAGAGGATACTCTAATCTGGGAGCACAATTGGCTGCCAACAGGGGAAATGATGCGGCCATATGGGTGCCGGGTGCTGCATCCACCAACACATGTATCTCAGCTTAAAGATGCAACATCAGCCACATGGAATAAGCAGTTGTTGGATGAGGTATTTCTTCCTTTCGATGTTAAGGTAATCATGAGTATTCCCCTATGCACAATGAACACACCAGATGAATGGAGCTGGATGTTTGAAAAGAAAGGCCACTTCTCCGTGAGGTCGGTGAGGGAGTCCTGGATTAGGGGGTGTCCGGATAGCCGAACTATCATCATCGGCCGGACTCCAAGACTATGAAGATACAAGATTGAAGACTTCGTCCCGTGTCCGGATGGGACTTTCCTTGGCGTGGAAGGCAAGCTTGGCGATACGGATATGTAGGTCTCCTACCATTGTAACCGACTCTGTGTAACCCTAGCCCTCTCCGGTGTCTATATAAATCGGATGGCTTTAGTCCGTAGGACGAACAGCAATCATACCATAGGCTAGCTTCTAGGGTTTAGCCTCCTTGATCTCGTGGTAGATCTACTCTTGTAACACACATCATCAATATTAATCAAGCAGGATGTAGGGTTTTACATCCATCAAGAGGGCTCGAACCTGGGTAAAACATCGTGTCCCTCGCCTGTTACCATCTGCCTAGACGCACAGTTCGGGACCCCCTACCCGAGATCCGCCGGTTTTGACACCGACATTGCTGCTTTCATTGAGAGTTCCTCTGTGCCGTCGCAATCAGGAAGGATGCCTTTTCCCGTATTTAAAGACGGCGCCGTCGTCAAGGGAGCTTTGGACGCCGGCCAAACTATCCGGCTAGGTGGTTTTCTTATGACCGCCTATTCGGCCACCGCTCCGACGGTGACCTCTCAGGTCATCAAAAGCGATCTTCACGTCAGCTCGGAATTCGCCAAGCAGTTAGATCCGATTGAGCTATCCTCTGTAAACGAGCTCTTGGATCGCATCGCCGCCCTGGGAGTCGCTACAGACTACGATCAGATTGGGCTTAAAACCGATCTGAGAGAAATTAACTCCCCCAGGCTACCCACCACATCGTTGTGGTAGAGGAACAATGCGGCGACTCTTCTTCTATGTTGAAAACCAACTATGTCCGGATTCCCGATCCCTCCATGCCGGATTCCCGCGGAGGGACGGACGCCAATCAAATACTGAACCTAGAGTCAGGCATCAGACCAGATTCGTTGGAAAGCATCCAACAAACCAAGCTTCCAAATCCGGAAGCTTCTTGGCCTTTGAGCCTCAGGTCGGGCGGGGTTCCGAACTTAATTCCACCCGCCCACCCAAACATAAGCGATCTATCTCAAATACGGCAAGAGCCCGATGAAACAGTACATCGTTACTGGGCCAGATTCCTCCAGGTTATGAACAGGATAAAGGACTGCCGTGAAGAAAGCGCGGTTTCAATTTTCTGCAACAATTGCACGGACAAGGGAATCATAAACGCCATCAGTCGTCGCGAAGTTACACGCTTTGCCGACCTAGCGACCATTGTACAAAAATACTGTGCGATGGAGAGTGCCTGGAAAACAGAAACTAGGTTCTGGGACAATCCGGCCCTGAATACAACCCCAGTCCGAAATAAAAGGGTGCGTCGTACTCAAGCACCTGGGTTAAAAACCAAAAAGAAAAAACCCCCTAAAGGGTACGGAACCGTACTGGAGGGATGGCTCAACGGACCCTGCAAAATCCACAGTACGGAGGGCGCCACTCCAACACATAGCCTTCGAGCATGTTGGATACTATGGCAGGTGGCCAAAAGTGGCGAAGGCTTTTTAGCCCCGGGCAACCAGCCCGGCAGTACCAGTACGGTATTAACAGTCTTCGAGACTTTCGCATCAAATAACATGCGGAAACGAACAATCCGCAGCCTCGCCGAAGTCTACCAAGTAGCAACAACAAATCCATGGAGCGACACGGCTATCACCTTCAATGCCAGCGACGAACCTAAATTCCGAACAGCTAGAGCACTAGCCGCATTGGTCCTCAGTCCGATAGTGGACGGCTTTCGCCTTACCAAGGTACTCATTGATGGTGGCAGCGGATTAAACCTCATCTACGAAGAAACCCTTCAAAAAATGGAAATTGACTGGAGCCGCATGGAGCGAAGCAGCACAACCTTCAGGGAATAATCCCTAGTCGAGAAGTACGCTGCACAGGAAAAATCACGCTAGATGTAGTGTTCGGCTCGCCGGACAACTACAGTTCTGAAGAGGTCACATTCCAAGTGGCCCCATTCAGCAGTGGATATCATGCCTTGTTAGGGCGAGAGGCATTCACAATCTTCCAAGCTATACCCCATTACGGGTACATGAAGCTCAAAATGCCCGGACCCAATGGAATAATCACTCTTGCCAGTGATCCAGATATAGCACTCCGCGCTGAAAATAAGACAGCCGCACTGGCCCTAGAGGCATTATCTGAAGCCTTAGCGGCAAAGGAACTAACTGCGCTGCGCTCCACGGTGGATAGGGACGATGTGATACTCGATAAGAGGTCCAAGTCCACCTCTTTTAAACCAGCAGACGAAATAGTTAAATTCCAGGTCCATCCAACTGACCCCACAAAGACGGCCTCCATTGGGGCACAATTAAATCCTGATGTAGAAGCCGCACTACGAGAATTCCTTCGGGAAAATTGGGACATTTTCGCCTGGCACCCTTCAGACATGCCAGGAATCCCACGCAGGCTGGCAGAGCACAGCCTAAATATCCTAAAAGGATTCAAGCCAGTCAAACAGGCTCTTCGGTGATTTTTCGAACCAAAAAAACAAGCAATGGGAGAGGAGCTAGCCAAACTCTTAGAAGCCGGATTCATCAGAGATATCAAACATCCGGACTGGCTAGCCAACCTGGTAATGGTACCAAAAAAGGACAAATCCTGGCGCCTTTGTGTTGATTTCAAAGACCTTAACAAGGCCTGTCCAAAGGACCCCTTCCCTCTCCCTCGCATCGACCAAATCATCGATGCTACCGCAGGGCACGATTCATTGTGCTTCCTCGACGCATACTCCGGATACCATCAAATCAAGATGGCGGAAAAATACCAGGCTGCAACGGCATTTATTAATCCATATGGACCATTCTGCTTCAACACAATGCCCTTCGGACTCAAAAACGCCGGCGCAACATATCAGCGCATGATTCAGACATGTCTGGCCACCCAGATAGGCAAAACAGTCGAGGCATACGTAGACGATGTGGTCGTCAAGACCAAACACGTCAAACCTCTAGTAGACGACTTGAGGGTGACATTCGACAACCTCCGAGCATATGACATTAAGCTCAACCCAGAAAAATGTGTTTTTGGCGTACCAGCCGGAAAGCTCTTGGGCTTCATTGTATCCGGTAGAGGAATTGAAGCAAACCCAGCCAAGATCCGAGCTCTGTCACAATTGGATATCCCAAAAGACCTCAAGCAAATACAAAAACTAACCGGATGCGTGGCGGCTCTAAGCCGCTTCATCTCCCGTTTGGGAGAAAAGGCACTGCCCCTCTATCACCTCCTCCGGCACACCGAACATTTCGAATGGACGGATGCTGCCACGGCCGGACTCGAAGAAATTAAAAAGCCGTATTGGCAACAAATCCGGTCCTGGCCGCGCCCAACCTGGGCGAACCAATGCTATTATGTATCGCAGCAACACATCAAGTTGTCAGCGCGGTACTCGTCGTCGAACGAGAAACAGAAGGGCACAAATTCCCTCTTCAAAAACTAGTGTACTACGTATCCACTGTCTTGACTCCATGCAAGTCCCGGTACCCACATTATCAAAAGATAGCGTATGCGGTGTTCATGGCATCCCGGAAGCTGCGACACTACTTTCAAGAGTGTTCCATAATGGTGGCCTCCGAAGTACCTCTCAACGATATTATAAACAATCGCGACGCAACGGGCAGGATTGCAAAATGGGCCATAGAGCTCTTACCATTTGACATAACCTACAAACCACGGCGAGCTATAAAGTCGCAAGTCCTGGCTGACTTCGTCGCCGAATGGACCGAAGCCGGACTCCCTAAAGAGTACGGCGCATAGTCCAATTGGATCATGCATTTAGACGGCTCCAAAATGTTGGCGGGCTTGGGGGCTAGCGTCGTCCTGACGTCCCCAACCGGAGACACAGTCCAATACGTACTTCAAATAATGTACGTGGACTCCAACAATGCAGCCGAATATGAGGCCCTTCTACATGGCCTCCGGATGGCAATCTCCATGGGTATTCAACGCCTAGAGGTGCGCGGGGATTCAAACCTTGCAATATCCCAAATAAATGGAGACTTTGACGCCAAGGATCCGAAAATGGCAGCCTACCGTAATGCTGTGCTAAAAATGTCAGCCCGGTTCGAGGGACTCGAATTCCACCACGTAGCCCGGGATAATAACCAAGCAGCAGACGTGCTGGCACGTATCGACGCAAAACGCGACGCCGTCCCTCCAAACATCTTCCTGGAACGGCTCTTTAAGCCATCCGTATTATGGGAAGGGGAGTCCGGAAATAACAACCCGGAACCAATTGCACCACCCGACACAGAACATTCTGACACAATCGGTGGCTCAGCCAATGATATAACACCTTCAGCCCACGAAATAATGGCAGTAATTGCCTCATGGACGGAACCATTCCTAGCCTACCTAATTCGGCAGGAACTTCCCGAAGACCAAAATGAGGCCCGCTGCATAGTTAGGCACTCTAAAGCCTACAAGGTCCATGAGGGAGAACTTTATAAGAAAAGCACAACCGGAGTCCTTCAAAGGTGTATCTCCGAAGAGGAAGGGCGAAATCTCCTGGCTGAAATTCACGTCGGACTCGGCGGGCACCACGCGGCAGCCCGGGCCCTTGTAGGCAAGGCCTTCCGTACAGGATTTTACTGGCCGACAGCCCGGGCAGATGCTCAGGACTTAGTCCAACGATGCGTTGGTTGCCAGCTCTTTGCTAATCAGAGCCACATGCCACCCACCGCCCTGAAAACTATACCCATCACTTGGTCGTTCGCGGTCTGGGGGCTTGACATGGTTGGACCCCTTAAAGGGGGAACCCACAAGCACAAATACTTATTGGTCATGGTGGACAAATTCACCAAATGGATAGAGGCCAAGCCGGTTAAAACGGCAGAATCCGGACCTGTGATAGACTTCATATCCAGGGTAGTACACCGTTTTGGCGTCCCCCACAGCATCATCACTGATAATAGCACGAATTTCACGTCTAACAAGGTTAAACTCTGGTGCAAAAACATGGGCATCAAGCTCACCTACGCTTCAGTCTACCACCCTCAAACTAACGGTCAAGTGGAACGAGCAAATGGTCTACTCATGAGCGGCATCAAACCCAAATTAGTGCGATCCCTCACGGAATCTAACACGCATTGGGTAGAGGAGCTCGACTCCGTACTGTGGGGGCTGCGGACCACGCCAAACCGCACAACCGGATTCACACCATTTTTCATGGTATACGGCGCTGAGGCAGTTTTGCCCTGCGACATAATTCATGACTCACCTCGCGTGCACATGTACGAGGAAAGAGAAACCGAGTTAGATCGGCAGGACAGTTTGGACGCTTTAGAGGAGGAGCGCGGCGTGGCAAAATCCCGTTCCGCATTCTATCAACAGCAGGCTCGAAGATATCAAAGCAGAGAAGTACGGGCCAAAACTTACAACGTTGGCGAGCTAGTTCTACGACTGCCGGACAAGAAAAAGGACAAACTTAAGCCCAAATGGGAAGGTCCCTTCATCATTGACCAAGTCCTTACCGGCGGTGCATACCGTCTATGCAACGCATCTGACAACCGACTCGAGCCAAACCCATGGAACGCAGCCCGTCTTCGAAGATTTTACGCCTAGCGCCGGACTCAGGGTTCGTCTCCTTCCTCCGTCCACCTTTCATATTTTTTTCGCTGTCTTTGTTTTCCCTCCTTTCTCCTCCCCTTTCTTCAGCACAACCCTCTTGAGGGCTGATCTGCGCTTTGTTCGCACTTACTCGATGTGCTACTCGCACTCGTTATACCTGGGGGCTTCTTTAACAGAAGCTTACTTATACGGGCTTCATGCCCAACACATGTGTCACACTTCCGCATGTACCTTTTGATCACCATTGTATGCATCGATATGACTTAAGTTTTGGCCAAGCCGGGTTGCCTGGCTCCTGTGCTTACCCCTACGTTCCCGATTGTTTGGCTAGGAGGTAAAGGGAGCACCTCTGCGATTGTTACTGCCGGGTCAGCCGGATGTGTACCTCAGACTGGGTGAAGCCGAAGGCTAGCATTCTTAAGGGAATATTCGGTCGGTGACCTGAAAGATGATTTATTACTTACTTATTTATCTGCCCCCAGATGCTTTTTCTGCTATTTTTGCAGTCCGGACATGCACTTTAGGGCATGCCTCCCAGGGAAAGGAACCCTTAACGGAACTATTCTCCCTGGAAGATGTTTCTTACTAACCATGTAATATAACATAGCTAGTTGGGCACATGTCTAATAAAGCAATTATGACCCCTACGCCTTGTCTCCATGCATGCCCCGGTTCTTTTATAACCATCAGGGTATTCGGACACACTCTGGACTGTTTGGTCCCGAGGTTGAAGCGAAAAGGTCCGCAAAGGCAAATGATCTACAATCCGGCTAGAAGGCATTTTACATGTCATTTTAAAATTACATCGTCAAACTGACTGATTGTACTCCTCTTCAATCCCATCTAACAGGCTGTCTAATTTACAGTCCTGTTGGGAATATTTCACGGCCAGCTCTACTTGGCCGTACATCAAGCTCACAGGGATCTCCTTCCCATCAGGCCCCGCAGGTCCGACCTCGGCCATGTGGTTTGGGTCAGCCTTCGGGTACCGCGTCTTCACCATGGCCCAGGCCTCCCTGGCACCTTGACGGTAGGCCGATATCTTCCACAGACGGAGACGTCGCCGTACTCCCTGAAGCTTCTCAGCAAGCCCTCCAAGGCCCTCAGGTAGGGAGACGGATGGCCATAAGGCCTGAACGACGCCACTCATCGCCTGCCGAACACGTTCAAGCAGTTGCACCACCTCGGGAAGTTGGTCACCCGTTGAACCGGGCATTTCCTCCATAGGGCGACCTGTGAGCACACCTATAGACATATTTCTGTCAACCGACTTCCTCGCCGAACTCCTCTTTTCGAAAGAGTTTGCTCAAGCACTTACTATAGATGCCGCGATGAAGCCGCTGATTCTCCTTCAAGGAGCTAGACAGCTGGGCCCGAACACCTTTTAGCTCTTCTCCAAGCTGGGTGTGGGCATCTTGGAGCTTGTTCCTCTCCTGCTGCACCTTCGTAAGCACCCTCTCGCCGGCCTTCAACTGGCGCAGTAGCTGTTGCTTGTCCGGATCTAGTCCGGCACCCTCTGCAATACTATTGTCGGACTATACACACACGCCGCACTTCATAAACTACTACTCTTTCCAAAATATGAATTACCAGCGGGGGTCTCCGTGGCTCCCCCGGCAGCGGCTAGTGCGGCCTCAAGTTGGGCCTTGCACTCTTGAAGCTCCTGGGACAGGTGGGTATTCTTCTCAGTAAGATCCTACATAAAAAATGATCCTTAAATCAGTTAGTTTAACTATTTTAAGTCTCGGGGGCTACTGGCATATATAGCCATTAAAATTCCTTACCCGTATGTCCTTTACATACTGCTCCGTGGCTTTGGTTAAACCATCTTGAGCAGCACGAAGGTGCGCGTCTCCCGCATTAAAGGCATTTAACGCCTCAGGGGAGAAACATGCGTCACGAAGAACTGTCCGACGGCGCCTATGATTCATGGCGCTCTCCACCTCAGACCTGGTGGCGGACAACCTATCAGCATCCTCCGTTGGAGGAGCGTCCGGCTCGCACCTTGCGCTCACTTCCCCTTCCGGACCAGGCGTTGGAGCCTGGCTGGCGGAGGCTTGGTGGGCACCCTCTCCGGACTCAGTTCGGCGAGCGCTTTTTCTCCTGGAAGAATAATGAGCATTAATATGCCTCCCAGGAGTCTTTCCCCTAAAGGACAATGGTGCACCGTACCTTTGCGGCGATGTTTCGATTCGCGCCGCACTCCTCTTCCGCCTGCTAGGCCGCACTGACCTCGTTTGGTCAGTCGCCGCGGGCCCGGCTTCCTGCCGAGCACCATTGGTGCACGGTGGTCAGAAATAAGCATTAAAAAAGTAACGGTGTCAGGACTTCGGTCGTACTCACCTGGGAAGCCGGACACAAACCAGGGTAGTCAGCCGTAATGGCGACTAAAGCATTATCTATGCTGAGCTGGTGGAACACCCCGTCAATCAAATCCACCTTAATGTCCGGATCCTCTTTGGAGGCCGGATCAAGGGATCTTCCCGGATCCTCGGGTTGTGGAGTCGGGCTTTTTATGCCCTCCACATCCCGGCGCAGTTCCTGCGTCGAAACCATAAGGTAAGACACTTATCTTTGAAAGCGCGGATCAGATATTTAAGCGTCCGCTTACCCAGCTTCGAGGGTTATTCATGGAGAATCCATTCAATAGACTCGTGCGGAGGAAGTCCTCCTCCTCCCCCTTGTACAAGACGGACAGGATCTTCACCAGATCGGCGGCCGATCCCGGTCCCGTGCGGCCATGACGGGTGGCGTCATTCTCCCCGTTAAAGTCCCACATGGGGTGGCCCCTATATTGGAGCGGCTGCACCCCTCGCATAACGCATGTGGCCATGACTCCAATCATGGTTAGTCCGGAATGGGCTAGTAGCCGTATTTGACCCATCAGATAGTGTACGCTCCTATCCTCTTCCCGTTGAGGGCTTCTCGGGCACCAACTTAGGCGTTTCTTGAGAGGAGCGTTGCTAAACTCCGGGAGGCCGATCCGAACTGGATCCGGCAGCGGGGCGTCTTCCATATAGAACCACTCCGAAGGCCAGTCTTCGGACGCCTTCTTCGGAGTTCCGGATAGATATCCGGTCCCGGCGATGCGCCATATTTCGGCTCCGCCCACTTGATATATCGACCCCTTGTGAGAACTGGGTACAAGGCAAAACAACCTCTTCCATAGTGCAAAATGGGGCTCGATGCCCAAGAACAGCTCGCAAAGAGCTACAAAGCCCGCGATGTGCAAAATAGAGGCAGGCGTGAGGTGGTGAAGTTGGAGTCCATAGAACTCCAGGAGCCCCCGGAGAAACGGATGTATAGGAAATCCGAGTCCCCTTATCAAGTAGGAGACGAAGCATACCCGCTCTCCTTTGGAGGGATTGGGGACGCTCTCCGCCTGCTTCCCGCCCTTGTAGGTGGCCAGTCCGGCTCGAACTAGAACCATAAAGGCCCGGGGAAGGTATCCCTCTGTTTGGAGCGCCACTAACTCGCTATGCGGGACTGAGCATCTCCTCCAATCTCCTGGCTTAGGACTGGGAGCGCGAGAAGAGGAGCCGCGTCGACTGTCCATGTTGGAATGGATTTTTTGTCAGATGCGCCTCGATGAGTACTTGCGGAAGGAGGGTGGTGTGGTTTGGATTTGGATCCTCGCCTCTCTTATAGGCAGCTTATCCGCGCAGCTAGGGGGGAAAACGTAAGAATACCCTGGCTTTTTGCATTCGTACGGCACGTGGAAGAAGGCCATTATTGAACGTAGAAGCCAAGGAGCGCAACATTTATGAAGCAACCGGACACTATCCAGCAAACACATGGAGCGTGAAGAAGAACCCGCCTTGCAAACGCCAAAGACAACATACGTGCCGGACTCGTCGTCATTGAAGCCTGGTTCGGGGGCTACTGAGGGAGTCCTGGATTAGGGGGTGTCCAGATAGCCGAACTATCATCATCGGCTGGACTCCAAGACTGTGAAGATACAAGATTGAAGACTTCGTCCCGTGTCCGGATGGGACTTTCCTTGGCATGGAAGGCAAGCTTGGCGATACGGATATGTAGATCTCCTACCATTATAACCGACTCTGTGTAACCCTAGCCCTCTCCGGTGTCTATATAAACCGGATGGCTTTAGTCCGTAGGACGAACAACAATCATACCATAGGCTAGCTTCTAGGGTTTAGCCTCCTTGATCTCGTGGTAGATCTACTCTTGTAACGCACATCATCAATATTAATCAAGCAGGACGTAGGGTTTTACCTCCATCAAGAGGGCCCGAACCTGGGTAAAACATCGTGTCCCTCGTCTCCTGTTACCATCCGCCTAGACGCATAGTTCGGGACCCCCTACCCGAGATCCGTCGGTTTTGACACCGACAGTCGGCCTACAACATGTTGGTGGCAACCAAGCAAAGAAGAGAGGCCTGGTTGGAAGGGAGGGCCGGAGCTTCAAGGTCAAGCAATGAAGAGGGTTCCTGGAAATCCCTATGGAAAACAGAGGTACCTGGAAAACTCATAATGTTCTTATGACGCCTAGCAAAACAATCAATCCCCATGGAGGACGTCAGGGCGCATAGACACATGTCTGCTTCCAGTTCGTGCGGTTTCTGTGGCGTCCAAGACTCATGGCGCCATTCTCTCCTCGACTACACGGTCTCCAGATGTACGTGGGCGCTTGTTGATGAGGATTTAAGTGCTACACTAGTTGCCAATACAGAAACAAACACAAGAAACTAGTTGTTTACCCTCATAGAAACTCTCCAACATGAGCAGTTCATCAGAGTTGCTGTAACACTCTGGGCAATATGGGCGTCGAGGCGCAAGGCAATACATGAAGGGATCTTTCAAACCCCGCATGCAATCCACAATTTCATCACACATTTCATTGAGGAGCTCGACGTGGTGAAGGCAGGGGAGCCCAGATGAAGCGGGCCAGCTCAGATCCCTAGTGTCTCGCAGAGACCAAAAGCACCACCAGAAAACTTTGTCAAAATTCAGGTTGATGCTGGAGTTAGGGCGTCAAGAGGAGGAGCAGCGGTAGCGGTCTGTCGGGATAGAAACGGAACATACCTGGGAAGTTCCGCACTGGTAATTGCTGGAGTGGTGGATCCGGCTACTCTGGAGGCAATTGCGTGCAGAGAGGCCATTGCCTTGGCTCAAGATTTAAATGTGCTGCAAGCGATGATCACATCCGACTCGAAGCAAGTCATTGGAGACATCCATGGAGGGAACAAGGGGCTCTATGGCCCGATCATTACTGAAATAAAATCAAGAGCCTCTCTTTCGAATTGTAATTTTTCTTTCGAGGGTCGTGCAACCAATATGGATGCACATAGATTAACTAAGTTTGCTTTATCCTTTGTTCCGGGGCGTCATGTATGGCTTGGCCAGCCTCATCCCCGACTCGTATCCCACGTACTGTGGTATTTGATTAATAAAGTTGGCTTTACCCTAAAAAAAACTTATTTTCCTTCTCTGTCACTGACGCTGGGTCCCACAAGGTCGTCTTCATCCTGGGGACGAACTCCTGGACACGCACGAGACGTCCTATGTCCCCGAAGCAAATCCACTCCGATTTGGCTCAATCTTTGCTCCTTGCGCAGACCCACCTCCATATAAATAATCCCCTCGCCTTTGTTGTCCGATTTTTGGCAAAGTTCATGTTCCTGTGCCCTAGAATTCCCCGTCAGATCTCGCCAGAGTTCCGCGTACAGAAGCTCTTGCGCCGGCCGAGTTCGTCGCCACTGAGGGTCCCCAGCGTATCCCTGATCCCCTGTATTGGTCGCCATGAGCTCCTCTATCTCCCTCATCTCTTGTTTCGCACAGGGATGAACCCAATCGAGCACACGGACGTCAACTGGAGCAAGCCGAAGCCGACCTCGACTCCAGCCGGACGTCGCCGATGCCAGAGGAAGTTTCAGTCGTCCCTGAAGACGTTTGCGTGTTCGCCGCGTCCCTCCTCACCTCGTCCTGTTCTCCCCGAACTCGAGAAGCCTCGCGAGCGAGCGCATGCTCCAAGTCCGAGCCGCCCATGGCCATCTACTCCGGCGACGTCCCAGCCTCTGTTTCTCCGGTGAGCATCCCCCTCTGTCCGATCTTCATCCGACCGCTGATATTAGGTCGCCCCTGTTTTTTTTAATTGCCGAATCGTTTTCCTTTTAAGTTTCGGCCGTTCGCCGTTTAAGCCTCCCAGCGGACAGGTAATAGCCATTAGTGTCACTCCACATGGCACATCCGCAGCAGCCACGGCAGTTCTTCCAGGAACACTGTCATGGCACAATATTTTGGGCAGATTTCATATCAAATTTTCATTTAGGTGTATCTTGAAATCCGTAACTCCAAATTCATCTGTTATTTTTCATGCGAACTTGTAGTGACCTGTAGAACCCAAAATTTCAGATTTTTGAACAGTTCAAATTTGAATTTATTTAAATTTGAATTCAAACTTCCAAAGGCCATATCCCTTAAACCGTTGATCCAAATTAGTTGATTTGTTTTGGATTGTGATCCTACTAGCATGTAGATAATAGATACCTACTAATATGTTCTGTTAATTAAATTTTTATTTGTATTCCTTGATGTTGACTTTATTGTGGTGTTATGTGAGTACGATTTATTTATCGATGCCTTCGTTAATCGTATAGATTGTCCGGAGTGTGAAGCAGATCTGAATTAAGATTTAGAGTACTTCAACTCCGCTCAAGGCAAGTTTGCATTTCTTAGTTTGCTGATCCTATATTCTGCCATGCATGTGTGGTTTGATGCTATGAAATATGTTTGGCCTGATATGTGTATCCCGTGTTCTCATGTTTTGGCATTAGCTGTGATATGTGATGGTGTGAGTAGCTTGTGATGGTAGACGTGGGCATGTGTCGAGTGATGCATGGTAGTGGTGATTCTTTATAGCTGTAGGCTCGGGACTTTTTCTCAGGTGAATGCGTTACTGGCTGAGCGCTCTATTGTCCCTATAGAATGCGCCAGGACTGAGCGCACTTGAGTTGTCGGGACTTTTTCTCAGGTGAATGCGTCACTGGCTGAGCGCTCTATTGTCCCTAGAGAATGCGCCAGGACTGAGCGCGCTTGAGACATCTTGAAGATCTTTATCATCTTTGTTGTTTGCACCTTGCCTATGTCGTGGAGGTAGGTGAAGGTAGTTTTACGCGAAACCAAACTTGAGTGTTTTGTTTGTCATACTTTGCTTGTGGATGTAGGTTTTCTTTATCATATTGTGTGATTTGCCAATACATTCAATGTATTGACCCTTGTGACTGCAACTTATCATGTTGCAGGATATTTAGATGATCAGTGAGATATAGTAGGGTTGTGAGTCTTCACTCCACATCTTCACCTGTGGGCATTGTTTGGACATCGTTTACTTATGCTACATTTCCGCTGTTGTTATTGAATAAAGTTAGCTATTTGCTACTCAGTTTGTAATACTTTATGAATTCTGGATCATACGTTATGGTAAATGATGCACTTGTTATTTGATATTCATATGTACTGTGTGTGCTAGCGAGTCGATGCAGGGACTAGCACAGTAAGCACAGAGACATCAAATCTTATCAGGTTCGGGTCATTACAGATGGTATCAGAGCAGTGTGTTGACGGTAGGTCGTGACCCTAGAAAATGGATTAGAAAAGCCATAGGAGTGAAAAACTTACTTTACAACTTGTTGTCTACTTGTTAGTTCATACTCTTGTACTCATATCTTTTCATTTCAAATATAGATGACCCCTGGAATTATATTAGTGTCATTTATGGAGTTTTAGTTGACAGACCACCATTACTAAGTTTTGTGATAAACGATTCACGTGTAGTATGATGAGATCATATCTCTCGTGGATATGACCTTACCTGTAGGTTTTGTTTGTGTTGTGTGAATTGTTTGATTTGGGAGTTTTGTTGCTTGCATGAGCATATGGGTAGTGTTTTCCCCTTAGGTCTTTATTCTGTCTATATCCTAATACATGCTGCAACCCAGTGATGAGTTCAAGTTTTACCACATGCGCCAAGATCTGACAAGAAGCAAGCACAATCTTGCTGAAGGAAGAACCCTAGAGGAAGTTATAAATAGTAGATGTTTTATAGTAGTTGACATTAACCAAAGAGTTGACAGGAATGATAGATGTTTTGTTTGGCATGCGGGACCAATGGAATTATCTGAACCTAGTTCGTGAACAAGAGAAAATTTTGCAATGCTTGTGAGGATGCCCGAGTGTTAGAATGCGAGATTTTCTAAACCCTATACAAGGTAATGATTTGGGTGCGGAATGGATTGATCACCATGCTGACTTACTCTTATTATTCGCTCTTCCTATGTGAGATGGTTAATCTAGAGTGACTTACCTATAGTAGAGAGACGAAGTTGTTTAAGCCTAAACCTTAGAATGGTATGACATTTTATCCCTTGTAAAGGAAATAGTTGCCTATAGTGGGTTGTACGGTGAGAATAAGCCCAAACCTGTTTCTACAGGATCCATTCCTGATGACCACCATGAGAGTATCGATATTGTTTAGTATTGGCGCAAGACCTATCAACCATGAAGGCTAAGTTAATGGAAGACCACTGATATGGAATTCAAGATCTCAAAGGAGTGAAGTGCATACACATGAATGATATTATCGAAGGATAAAGATTTTTGAAGACAGGTGACTCTTATTCTAAGGTTGGTAGTACTCCACACTCTTGGGTGAACAATGGATATTCAAGGAGACCCCAACCCTAGTTTTTCTTTCTAGCCTCTTCGAATCTCGAGGACGAGATTCATTTTAAGGGTGGTAGATTTGTAACATCCAAAATTTTCAAATTTGGTGTGTTAATAGGATCATTCTTTTTCACCGTGATTTCTATGCCTATTTGAAATTTTTCTGATTGTTCAAATCGTTATTGCAACTAAAGGCAATTTATTGGAGTGGAGATAACATGACTTCTCCCCTATTTTAAAAATGTTCATATTGCAGAAAATAAAAAAATTCTACGCATCACCAAGATCAATATATGGAGTCATCTAGCAACGAGAGAGAGAGGGGTGCATCTACATACCCTTGTAGATCACGAGCGGAAGCGTTCAAGAGAACGGGGTTGATGGAGTCGAACTCGTCATGATCCAAATCACCGATGATCCTAGTGCCGAACGGACGGCACCTCCGCGTTCAACACACGTATGAAGCGGAGACGTCTCCCGCGCCTTGATCCAGCAAGGACGAGGGAGAGGTTGAGGAAGAGAGCTCCAACAGCAGCACGACGACATGGTGGTGATGGAGAGGCAGTACTCCGGCAGGGCTTCGCCAAGCTCTTACGGAGGAGGAGAGGTGTAGGGGAGGGGAGGGGCTGCGCTTTGGAGGTGTGTCTGCAGCCCTCCCCTCGCCCCTCTATTTATAGGGGGAGGGGGAAGGGGGGCCGGCCCCCTCTAGATCTCATCTAGAGGGGGGGGGGGCAAGGGGGGGGGACTTGGCCCCCAAGCAAAGGGGGGCGCCCCCTTTAGGGTTTCCCCCCAACCCTAGGCGCATGGGCCCAAGGGGGGGATGCGCCCAGCCCAAGGGCTGGTTCCCTTCCCACCACGGCCCATGAGGCCCTCTGGGAGAGGTGGCCCCTCCAGATGGACCCCCGGAACCCTTTCGGTGGCCCCGGTACAATACCGGTATGGCCCCGAACTTTTCTGGTGACCGTATGTCAACTTCCCATATATAAATCTTCACCTCCGGACCATTCCGAAACTCGCCGTGACATCCGGGATCTCATCCGGGATTCCGAACAACATTCGGTAATCACATACAAGTCTTCCTAATAACCCTAGCGTCATCAAACCTTAAGTGTGTAGACCCTACGGGTTCGGGAATCACGTAGACATGACCGAGACAACTCTCCGTCCAATAGCCAACAGTGGGATCTGGATACCCATGTTGGCTCCCACATGTTCCACGATGATCTCATCGGATGAACCACGATGTCGAGGATTCAAGTAATCCCGTATACAATTCCCTTTGTCAATCGGTACGTTACTTGCCCGAGATTCGATCGTCGGTATCCCAATACCCCGTTCAATCTCGTTACTAGCAAGTCACTTTACTCGTTACGTAATGCATGATCCCGTGACTAACCACTTAGTCACATTGAGCTCATTATGATGATGCATTACTGAGTGGGCCTAGAGATACCTCTCCGTCATACGGAGTGACAAATCCCAGTCTCGATTCGTGCCAACCCAACAGATACTTTCGAAGATACCTGTAGTGCACCTTTATAGTCACCCAGTTACGTTGTGACGTTTGGTACACCCAAAGCACTCCTACGGTATCCGGGAGTTACACAATCTCATGGTCTAAGGAACTAATACTTGACATTAGAAAAGCTTTAGCAAACAAACTACACAATCTTGTGCTATGCTCAGGATTGGGTCTTGTCCATCACATCATTCTCCTAATGATGTGATCCCGTTATCAATGACATCCAATGTCCATAGTCACGAAACCATGGCTATCTGTTGATCAACGAGCTAGTCAACTAGAGGCTCACTAGGGACATGTTGTGGTCTATGTATTCACACATGTATCACTGTTTCCGGTTAATACAATTATAGCATGAACAATAGACAATTATCATGAACAAGGAAATAATAATAATCATTTTATTATTGCCTCTAGGGCATATTTCCAACAGTCTCCCACTTGCACTAGAGTCAATATTCTAGTTACACTATGATGAATCGAACACCCATAATCATTTTATTATTGCCTCTAGGGCATATTTCCAACAGTCTCCCACTTGCACTAGAGTCAATAATCTAGTTACACTATGATGAATCGAACACCCATAGAGTTCTGGTGTTGATCATGTTTTGCTCGCGGAAGAGGTTTAGTCAACGGATCTGCGACATTCAGATCCGTATGCACTTTGCAAATATCTATGTCTCCATCTTGAACATTTTCACGAATGGAGTTGAAGCGACGCTTGATGTGCCTGGTCTTCTTGTGAAACCTGGGCTCCTTGGCAAGGGCAATAGCTCCAGTGTTGTCACAGAAGAGAGTGATCGGCCCCGACGCATTGGGAATAAGTCCTAGGTCGGTGATGAACTCCTTCATCCAGATTGCTTCATGCGCTGCCTCCGAGGCTGCCATGTACTCCTCTTCACATGTAGATCCCGCCACAACGCTCTGCTTCACTACAAAAAAAAAGACACATCCGTGACATTTTGGGCCGAACAATTTTTTTCTGTCATACATATGACACTTCTATGACGATAATTGTGAAAAAACCCGGTATCGTCATAGATGTGGTGGGCTCCTACTTCTATGACAAAAAATCATACCAGAAAATGGGATTTTCGTCCTGGGCGGGCCGGAGACGCAGCTGCATGACATTCTTTGGGCCGTCCATGACGGAAAAAACCATGGTAGAAGCGAGGGCGAGGAAAATTTCAGGGAGTTCCCGGTTACAGTGGGTGGTCGGGGGCTGAGCATTGCACATTTCTCTCGTACACGTACGCGCGTGTGTGCGAGGCGTTGGCTCTAACTGAACCCGAGCGACGCGTTGGGCTCTAACTGAACCCGAGCGATCGATTCCTTCACTACTGCTGCTAACTGAAGCCGATCGATGCTGCCTCTATGGATGAACAATGAGCGTTGTGG